>NC_081554.1:53599608-53774797 GCF_963082655.1 Stomoxys calcitrans | reverse complement strand
ATTTCTTCCATATTTGTAATCTACTCGACAATACCTTTTATTTGATAGCCATATTGCCTATGTTAACAACGTTCAAAGTTTTTAAGACCCCGTAGTTTCTTCCCGGATCTAATTGTAGACATATGACATATTCGTAATCTACTCGCTAATACCTTTCATTTGTTATTCATATTGCCTACGCTAAAATTCTATTTCTATAAAAATTTATTACATCAGTTTTTTGACACTTATTGTATAAACTCATACCCATGCATTCTTAAGAAATAAGGCAGCACTACTAAGTGCTTGCTCTACTATATTTGCAACATCTGTTGTCATCCCTTTCTAACACATGTAGATCAATGGTAAATATTTCGTTTCTCCAACACATATGGTATTAGCTAGCTACCTTAGTTGGGCAACACTTTATTTGTTGTGTAAACATTCGAAGCAACTTGAAATGTCGCTGCATGCTGCTAGTATTTCTGTTTGCCCGGTATTGCGGTCGGACATTTGTTTCACTTTTCGTGAGCTCGCAACTTGTCTTGCCATTTGAGGGCAACAACAACGACAATCAACAGCAATGGCGACAACAACAACATGTATGGATAGCTGGCATTGACTCTGACTGGAAAGAAAACGAAAAACGGGGTTCGTTGAACTCTTGGCGGGTTATTAACACCGAATTGGGTTTTGGTAAAAAAAAATGGAGGAGAAAGTTCATTGAACTTATTTAACTCGCTTTTTAACATTCATGCGAGGTGTATGGCGCTTCTTTTGAAGGGGTGTGAGGTAGGTGAAAAGGTGAATTCTTTAGTTTGCCTGATGGGATTATGAGGACGTTTATTTTGCTTTTATAGTTTGAAAAAGTCTGTATGGTAGGTAACGAGAATGCAGCAGTGATTTTTTAATATTTGACTTTTATTACTATGACAAGAACTTCATAGTGTGCAATTTATCCGATATGCGCATTCAATCTCAAACTGCTGAAACGTTACCCTTGATCTGTAAGAGCCCTCACTAGGAACTGGGTATATCGTTTTGCGCTCAAAATTGCCAGTTGAGAAAACAATCTTCTTTTTGCAATGTACTATCTGCCATTTCCTAACATAACATATGATGCGCGTTAGTCTTCAATTATCCAACATCACTGTATCAATCTCCACCTAATACTGACTGGTTGACATTCACTTTTATTTGGTTGGTTCACAACCACTCGACAATCCTAAAATCAATGTTTGAGGTTGGTGTAATCAGTGTTGTTAACCTTTAGTATTGTAGCACACGCTTTGGCAACATTTTGAAACTATTTAAAGTGGGGTGGTACCTTCAAATGGGCTTCAAAGGGCCTAAATCGGGTAGCTTGATTGTGGTTAAGCCATATATATAGGAGCACTAAAAATAAAGGTTTCCCTGAGTAGCCGAAATGCTACATTACAACCAAATCAGTCGGAAAAAATCTAAGATCTTCAAAACAACTTACCTACCATCTGACCTTAATATAAAATGTTTCTACCTACCGAGAACCCTTGGGTGATAATCACTGGTGGCGGTGTGGTTCACCTGCCCAACAAGGATACAGACTGACCCAACAGAGCAAAAAGATAGTATACGAGAACGCCAGTAATAGGTGTTAGACATAACTTTTTATAATGTTTTTAGGGAGGGCATCCGAGAAGTATTTCTTTTCGGACCATAGATATATATTTTCGATTTATGTTAACTACGACTCACTTGAGAGGAACCCGAGAAAGTGTAACTGAAACCGCTACATGGAAAGCGTTGACGTAAAGTTTCGGGTCATGAGCACCACGTTTGGTGGTAGAAGCTGGTGGCAAGAGCCGTGTTGAGTAGTTATGAAAAAACTGCTCTACATTTGCACCGGTTAAAGATAGTAGAATGTTTGTTGGAATGAGGAAGCTAACAAGAACGGTTTATAATAGAGCGAATAGAATCAAGCTGCTTGCTGATATGGAACTATACAATGAGTCCCTAAACAGTGATATAGAGTGAACGAGTTCCTGGTTCAGCAAGTTATTATTTTAAGACACGAAACCTCTAGCGAGCATACTGAAAGATAGCGAAACCTGGACTAAGTCTAGCTCTGAAGCTCTAGAGCTACTGGTTACAACGCACTTTTCTGGGTGCTCAGAAGTAGCCAAAGATTCGATGTACTCGGACCGTCTCGATGATTAGAAACTTTTTAGACACTTCACTGATATCGGTTGACAGAGCTCTTTATGATGTGGTTGGCTACACCGAAGGGAATTTCTTCATAGGCGACTTGACATTTGGACCTTTGGACCTAGAAGTTGATTTTAATAACGTAAACTTGGAATCTATACTGAATCTTTTGTGAACCTGGGGATCTCCTCTGTCCTAATGAATTTGATTTCTACGATATATCACTAGCAAAGGACTCATTTAGCAAAGGATGACCAGAGGAACTCCGCAAGTAGGGGTTTTATCCCTTCATTTGTGGTTTCTGGTACGGAATTCACATTCTCTTCGAGAAAGAAAGGGTGGTTACGAGAATAACGCGGGCGTCATGGTAGATGGCCGCATTTTTTCTCCCATTGCGAAACTCGTTCCGGGGGCACTTAGGAAGCTGTCTAAATGGGCGAAGGTCTTGTTATAAACTAAAAAAGACTGACCTGGTACTTTTCGTCAGACAACGTTGTCAAGGCATTTGAGGAGAACCCGGGATGAGGTAGAGTTGTTGCTTTCTCGGGAGTCCAAGTACGCGGTGGTTAAATGTCATGCATGATCTTATGCCTTTGCAACTTTTTGTTAGGTGTGGGACAAAGAATATCACCATTAGTCTGAAGAAGTCGGGAACTTGGTGCTTATCTGAAGGAGGAACCTGTTATTCCCCGAATATTTCTGTTTACTCATAGCTTGCGTGACGTATTGTGCACCAGTGGATTTCTTCCTAGTTAAAGAATTGGATGTCGTTTTTGCCAAAATAGTTCACTGTGCTGAGGGTACCACCTTTTCCAGTACTTCTGTATACACGGACGGGTATAAATTTAATGGACTCATAGGGGAAAAAGTCTACCTTTGTTCCTTGAGATTGGGGAATCACATGGACTTCTGGTGGGTGTAGCATCTTTCTTGCTGAGGTCTTTACGATCCTGGAGGCAATGTTGTTGATGCAGAAGCGGCTGCTCGATTGGACTGTCACGGTATATATGTACGGCTCTGAAGGTTTTGGTCATGTGATTTCAAGACTAGCAAGGAGCTGCAAAGAGTTTACTTGTACCATGAGGAGGGCTATCACGTTCTGTTGGGTCCCAGCCATCATGGAGTGGCGGAGAACGACGGGGTCGGCGAACTAACAAGTTTCTTGCTGCGCTTTTTGCGATAACCGCGCGAATGATCATGGGGTTGATGCCGTGCATTGACCTATTCCTTTGCCTACCTCACCTGTACTGGGGCTAAGAATCGTGATCTGGAACTGCTGACAGGAGTCTCGACCGATCATTGCAACGACAGGTCTTTGGCTTCGCGTTGCATAATGTTGATGGCGGACTTCTGCAGGCCTTATGGTAGCGAGATGAAGACGGTTGAGCAACGTTTGAGTTTTTGTCCGGCGATTACAAGGAGATGACACAGGATTACGGATGAAAACCTATTTTCGAGCATAGATTATCTACAGGCACTTAGCCCTCTCGTAATATTGGGCTTCGGTACAAGCCTGAAGTGGCTAACTGGACAAAGGTTTCACCTATGAGAGCTTCTCTTTGGCCCACCCGTATCGATTTCTTCTTGCGCGTCTGTGTCCTCTTCCCTTCCTTTTTTACTGATTATTTCAATAAAATTGATCTGTATAGATCAAAGTCGTCTGAAATCTCACATACATAATTTTTTTCTATTTCGACATTTTTTGTAGTAGCAGATCAACTTCGCATGTGGGGTGCTTTAGATCGAAGCTTCAAGAGTTAATTGAGAAAGAAGACATCTCGGAAAGTAGACCGAAGGGCTAAAGAGACTTTTCGACTTAGATCCTGGGCATTTATATGGACTGCCAGATTAATTTGGAGAAAAATCAGCACTATTGGAAAAAAATGGGTATTTTCGGTACTGCAATTTTAAAAAATCGACAAAAAACGACAAAACGTATAGCAAAGCAAAAACGCCTTAAATTCACCCGAACTTAATATACCCACCATCATGAACCCCGATAAAAATACGACCTAAACACCTATATACAACTAAAATGGGCACGAATATAGACATATAATACAACTTAATCTTTTAAATTCAGATAAAGAAACGCGATTTCTGAGGTAGCTATATCTAAATAACCAATTTTGGCTGAAAGTGCCAAGACCTTTGAGGGGTCTCATGTAACTTACTTTATGGAGGAATCGAAACAAAATTAAATCTAAACTCCGAATTTAGCCGATCCTCGTCAAGCTCGTTCAGGTCCAAGGGATCGATCGCCGCGGGAACATGGTGGCTATCGGTTATTTAAAGGCGCCAATAACTCGCCTTGTCATATCGAGGATCAGTCTCACTGAGACTCTCCTCTCGATACCGGTGATTCTCCGCGACTGCCGTTGCAGCAACTCCATATAGAGCATTCGACTATCCGCAACCTGTGGACGATTTTCCGTATTAAGCATGGGTGTGGAGAATTCTCTTTGAATACTCATTTTTAGAGATTAAAAAGTTAAATTGAAAGATCGGTTAATTTAAAAACTATATCAAGACAAAATTTATGAGTAGTACCGCCCTTCATCGATCTTTGCCTGTCTATTTGCCTGATAATCTTAGAATTTTACGCCGATCAAATATATATTGAATGATCGGAAATTAATATTTCGATATTTTGAAAAAGGAATGACAAAAAGAAAGAAAAGTGAATTTTAAAAAGTTTGATAAAATCGCCGTTTCGTAAGTAAAAATCGAAATCTCGGCACATTGCATTAATTGAAGAAAAAAATTCGCCAGTGCCGAAAAATCGGCAAATTTGGCATACTTGTTCAGACCTATATTTAAGTAACAGTAGCGTCCTCCAATGCTCTTTGATTGCTAATTAATATACCACCCCTCGTCTTAAAAAATGTGTTCAGTGAAAAACAGCTGTTTGTATTTTTTTCTGTGGTTGTTGCTTTTGTTTGATAGACCACAATACACTCAGCTCGTTGACACATGAAATAAAACTCGCGCATTTATACAGTTTTTGCATTACACCCAACGATAATTGCTGTTCGCCCAATCAATTCAAACTCGGAGTGCGGTAGAACTCGCTTGTCTGGTGTACTAAAATGACAAAAGACAACAACAACATACACACCCATTCAGTATACAACAAGTCCACTCGAACTCAAACAGACAGATAGATGAGAGTGTTTACTCCACTAAAGGGAGGTTGTCACGATGTGTATAATGAAAGTATAGAATATATAGGTATTGATTTATGGACTGTAACTTCATATAATTGGCCATTTGACTGCGTATTATCAGTTTATATGACACATTGAATTTGGACATAAAACTTATATTTTAAATCATTTAATTATCTTTCTTTTAGTTTTCTGCTATATGGCTATTGCAAGAGTGTAAAGACCCCTTTAATGCATATGCTTTCTCCACACGTCTGAACAAAAGCTACCAACCGCATTGGGCAAAAGCAAAACAACCTCATAGAACAACAACTAGTGTAAAAGATACGAGTCGAGTACACTTGAACGTGTGAGTACATATGGCATCGAACGAGCGCTTCACTCGTTTTGTGGTTTTTGCTGTTATGCAAAGAGAGCACCACCAACACACACACCGCCCCATATCGGCGCTTTCGACAACCAACCACCTAGATGAGATGACGTTGTTGGTTTTTTTTCCTTTCCCCAAGTACTGTACTTTCGCATGAATTTCATATGCGCTGGTCTTTTTCAGTCGCCTTTTGTGGGGGTGTGCATCTGGGTTAGCTGTTCTCCTGTTACGAATAAGGTTCCTTTTTCTTGAAAATACAGTTTAAAAAACTACTTTTTTTTACGAATTCGCAACTCGCCAGCTAGCTAGCTAGCCTACCGAACAAGTCAGTCAGCAAAATAAATTATAATTTATTCTGCTGGTTTTTGTTTACTTAGTTTTAACCAAAAGACTTCGCGGTGTGTTTGCTTTTTGTGTTTTTTATTTGCCATGATTATCTTTTGTGCTTTTTTTTAGGTTTCTTTAAATTGAATTTGAACTTTATTACTTACTACTTTCAATTATGACTTTAAGCATACAGGGTGTCATGGAAATGTTCGTACATTATGGCTCAGCTTAAAATCGCTAATTTTGGTGTTTGTTAGTTAGCTTTGCCATGAAGACCAACAGAATTGGTTGATTTAAGCTCAAGCGGAGATTGTTGCAATGAAAACAATAAAGGTCAGTGGTCAGTCAGACAGCCAATAATCTCTGGGGAATCTACAGGATTTTTCAATAAGGGCGCTACAAAAGTTTTTTTAAATAAATTAAAAACGGTGTTGGATATCAATGAAATTCTTAATCCCTGTGATGTCATTTTATATGGAACTCGATTTCTTTTGCATGGATAACATGGGCATGCTTGCAGAAGTCCAGAGGTTGAACCCTATTTTCGAAGGTTTTCAAGCATAAACCAACCGATACTGCAGCAATTTCACGTTCGTTATTCTTACGAAGTTAATGAATCATCGCTGGCTTGTTGGCAAAGATCATAGACTTAACGTAGCCCCATCACAGCAAATGTCTAACCGCACGAACGTGGCGTGCAATCGATTGGACCATATCGTGAGATAACACGTTCTCCAAACTTGGCTTCCAATAAATCGATTGTGACATGTCCTCCAAGTCACTATCACCCAATTGGGGCCAAACATATTCTGTTATCAGTGAACGGTAGCGATTCCCATTAACAGTAACGTACCGGTCTTGAATATCACGGAAGAAGTACGGCCTAATGACGCCGCCGGCCCATAAACCGCAATTTTTTCAGGTTGCAATGACGGGTCATGGAGTACGTGTGGATTGCTGCCTGACCAATGACGAAAATTTTGCTAATTGACGAAGCCATTCAGTCAGAAATGGGTCTTGGACGTAGTGCTCTTAACGTTAAGGCCACTGACTCCGAATTTCGGTAGTAAATTTTGACCATTTCGACTCGTTGTTGGCTCGAATATCTTTCCATCATGAAATTGCAAAACTTATTGAAGAGAAATGCCAAAAGAGCTTCAAAAAATACGGCGTCGTTTGCTGTCCCTTTCGGTCAACTTTTGTAGCGTCCCTTTTGAAAAACTCTTTATTTCTGAATGTAAAATCAGCTTTAGACTGTCGCAGATCACTCAAGGAGATGGCTGAATATTGGGTTGCCCAAGAAGTAATTGCGGATTTTTCATATAGTCGGCGTTGAGAAATTTTTTCACAGCTTGTGACTCTGTAATTGCATTCTTTCTTCTGTCAGTTATCAGCTGTTACTTTTAGCTTGCTTTAGAAAAAAAGTGTAAAAAAGTATATTTGATTAAAGTTCATTCTAAGTTTTATTAAAAATGCATTTACTTTCTTTTAAAAAATCCGCAATTACTTTTTGGGCAACCCAATATTACAGGGCTGGACCTTATGGAGACATCTGCTAACATGTGTACTGAAGGCGTGCAAAGCAGTCGTCGTGGTTAACAATTACGGAATCCATGCTGATATACTAGCTCGAACCCTTTTCCTGACTTCAGTAGCGGAATCGCACATGATGCATGTATGTTCTTCAACAAGGCTGAGGAAAATTATTGTCTCAAGTATCTTAGCTACTGCGAATGTATGGAGATCGGCTTGTACCAGCCTACATTACTTGCATTCTTTCTGCCTTCAGTAGAGTTAACAAATCTGCTCATTTGCCGGACATGGGAACTATAAGAGGGTGCAGACATAGGTTAAGGAACTTAATCAGGTAATCGACTGCCGGTACATTTAGGTTCTTCAGCAGCAGTGTAGTTTCCGTTGAGGCCCAGCGCCTTGGACAACTTGGCGGTATGGATGACGTTCGTAACTAGGTCCACGGTAATTGGTGATGGTTGTTCCTCCAAAGACCACGTTTGAGATTAATTACAGTTTAGGTTAGGTAAAAGTTTTAGTCTACCATCAGACTCACTTAGACGTTTTCGTCCATTCTGATACCACAGGAACAGGAGAAGGAAGATACCTTCTAGTTCCTAACGGTGAACCACCCAGATCGCTTTAAAAAGCCAAACAACTTGCGAATGTTCACATCCGCCAAATTAGACAAGTTCTCAAAGAAATGAGAACATAAAGTGGAACTCCTTCTGACACAGCAGATAGTCTTCTCTTCCTCGACGTCCTCACAGCTTTGGCAAAAGTCATTACTGGCAACCTTCAGTCTGTCAGCTTGTTTTCCGATCAGATACTGATCTGCCATGACGGGCACAATGACTGAGACGTCTATTCTAGCCAGCGACAGCAAAGCGGTAGATGTTTTCAAGTCTAGATGAGGCCACATGAGCCACCCTGTGAGCATTTCAAAATTTGTGACCATCTATCATTTGTTGGCCTCCGGGCCCGATCCTGCAGACTTAGCTTATATGTCGCTAGAGGCATACCCATAGATTCCAAGTCCCATAGAAAGTGTAAGGTAGTTTCTAGCTCATCCGCTTTACAATTCCTTGGGATATCTGTATCGGCACCCAGAACAAGTGAATATTGAACTATTCAGCCATCTCGTTGAGAGATCTGCAAAGTCGAGGGCGGCTTTTGAATTCACAAATACGTTCTCCAGGGATTTAATGGCTACCTGGCTTCTCCACAGTGGTCAGATAACCAATCGGTTCTATCAAAAGTTAATTGGTTCCAAAGTAGTTATAGTGATTCCTAATTAGACATTGCCCATGCATTCTCTGACTTCTAAATATATCCCACTGTAAAGGTCTCGAGGATAGGATCTTCCTTAACCTCTAGAGACCTCAGATGTATCCTCCAAGGAGGTGCAGAATTTCAGCAAGGATTTGTTCTGAGCCTTTCTCAGCTCGCCTTGGTATTTTCTTAGCTCGGTTTTATAGATGTCCCAATTGTGTGGTGTCCTCGTGTCTTCGCCCTATTGAAGAGTTTTCTGCAGTCCTTACTCAGACCAACTAGTTCTGGGGTCCACCATGGCGTCGCTGTTTGTCCCTTCGCTTGGCACTAGGATATGCTGACATAAGCGAGACATTCATGGCCTTCGGGATCCGCTTGACCATTATGTCTATATCCTCTACAGTTTCCACTTCCTTTTCTGGTCTAAAAGAGATAGTCGTGTAGAATGTGTGCCAAAATCTATCCCAATCCGCCTTTCTTTAGTTTAGCCGAGGGACTTTCAAAAACTGTGTCAAGTACGGTCAACGGTACGGTCGGCCTATAACCTGATATAGTTCCCATATAAACCGATCTCCCGATTTGAATTCTTGAGTCCCTGCAAGCCGCAATTTTCGTCAGATTTGGCTCAAATTTTGCATATAATGTTCTGTTATGACTTCCAATAACTGTGCCAAGTACGGTTCAAATCGGCCTATAAACTGATATAGCTCCCATATAAACCGATCTCCCGATTTGATTTCTTGATCCCTTACAACCCGCAATTTTTGTCCGATTTGGCTGCATTTTTGCATGTAGTGTTCTGTTATGACATCCAACAACTGTTTCAAGTACGGCCTAAATCGATCCATAACCTGATATAGCTCCCATATAAACCGGTTTACCGATCATCCTGGTTCGGTTCCTAGAAGCTTTAGTCTTTGCTGGTTTGACAGAAGTTTGGTATGTAGGGTTGCCCAAAAAGTAATTGCGGATTTTTCATATAGTCGGCGTTGACAAATTTTTTCAACGGCTTGTGACTCTGTAATTGAATTCTTTCTTCTGTCAGTTATCAGCTGTTACTTTTAGCTTGCTTTAGAAAAAAAGTGCGCGAAATTTTGTTTACATTTGTTTGTTTGGCGTCAAAGGAGCCCACAAAGGAGCATTTTCGTCATATTTTACTTTATTATTTCCGTAAAGGAAAAAACGCGGAGCAGGTTGCTAAAAAGTTACGAGATGTGTATGGAGATAAAGCCTTAAAAGGAAGACAGTGTCAAAATTGGTTTCGCAAATTCCGTTCTGGAGATTTTTCACTTAAAGATGAGCCACGTTCAGGTCGGCCAAATGAAGTTGATGATGACCAAATCAAAGCATTAATCGAATTGGATCGTCATGTAACTGAGCGTGAGATAGGAGAGAAGTTAAATATACCAAAATCAACCGTTCATTATCACATAAAAAGTCTTGGACTGGTGAAAAAGCTTGATATTTGGGTACCACATGTATTGAAAGAAATTCATTTAACAAACCGAATCAACGCTTGTGATATGCACCTTAAACGCAATGAATTCGATCCGTTTTTAAAACGAATCATAACTGGAGATGAAAAATGGATTGTTTACAACAACGTTAGTCGAAAACGATCATGGTCCAAGCATGGTGAACCAGCTCAAACCACTTCAAAGGCTGATATCCACCAAAAGAAGGTTATGCTGTCTGTTTGGTGGGATTGGTATATTTTGTGGTATATTTTGAGCTGCTTCCAAGGAACCAAACGATTAATTCGGATGTTTACTGTCAACAATTGCACAAATTGAATACAGCCATCAAGGAGAAGCGACCAGAATTGGTCAATCGTAAAGGTGTCATATTCCACCAGGACAACGCTAGACCGCACACATCTTTGGTCACTCGCCAAAAACTGAGTGAGCTTGGCTGGGAACTTTTGATGCATCCACCATATAGCCCTGACCTTGCACCATCAGACTACCATTTATTTCGATCTTTGCAGAACTCCTTAAATGGTAAAACTTTCGGCAATGATGAGGCTATAAAATCGCACTTGGTTCAGTTTTTTGCAGATAAAGGCCAGAAGTTCTATGAGCGTGGAATACTAAATTTGCCAGGAAGATGGCAAAAGGTTATCGAACAATATTTAATTAAAGTTCATTCTAAGTTTTATTAAAAAATCCGCAATTACTTTTTGGGCAACCAATAGAATAAAAGTGTGCAATTCAACTAAATTTAGTTTGCATAAATTTTTAGCAGAATCCATGGTTCCCAAGTTTTAGACCGGCCAAACTTAGCATGCTTTTACTTGTTAATTTCTTTACACAGAAAATGTTGCACTTTTACCCACTGTAAAACATGAATATATGCCTAAGTAGGTAAAGTGTTCTTTTATTTAGAACCTCATAAATGTTTTATCTAAAAATAAAGACGTCACCTACAATTTCTCTTCCTCACTCTCTCTAATTCTATTTCTTCCATTCGTAAAGTTTACTGAGTAAATTCAAAACACTTTTATTTGTGGTTGATGCGCCACTAACATGCTGTCCACAATTGTAGGTCGTAAAAAGAATGTCTCAATTGTGGCACATCTCAATAGCAGCTATACCACAGCGACTCTCTCTAAAATGTCTCTCTAAAATCCAATGGAATGGTGAAAAATATACTGTCGACACCAACAACGTGAAGAGACATGCCCTTTCGTTGAAAATTTTCACTCGATCATACTCGGCATGTGTCACTTATCGCTATGATTTTCCACTTCAATTGAGCATTGGACACCTATAAAATTTAGCTGTGTCGAAAGTGCTCCAATTAGAAGAAACACAATCACAAATAAATAAAAAAAAAGTTTAACGAAACATTGTATCTCTTGTGTATTTTCATTAAAAATATCACAAACAATCCGCTAGTTTGTTGTATTTGTTTAACAAAATGTCAAATCTTTACGATCCAGAAGACACCTTAAGTTATTAAATGTATTCACGGTACAACAAGCTTTTCATTTAGTCCATGGATTGGTAACGACATGAAATATAGTTTGCTGGTATGCTGTTCTGTGTACACATCCATTTCTTCATCAAATGTTACGGTAGAAAGTGGGGAGTGAAACCAAAGATTAGAAGTACACGGTTATTGTGGGCCAGTGCTGATGGGACACTGGTATTGTGGAAACAAGCAATGCTTATTACACTGCCTATACAATCCCGTGGCAGCCGGTTGTAAGTTCCGGATTGACCCAATGGAGTCCTTCATCGGTGTACGTGTTCGCCAATTTTTCGTCATGAGAGAGGCACATCTCTTGCCGGGATTGTAAAGAACCACGGATCCAAGTTCTGTTCCGCCTCGATCACCGATAATTGTCGATGAGGTGCATAGATTAGAGCTGGGAAATCATTAACACAGCACCCACTCCCTTTATACCAGCTGGCCGAATACCTCAAGTACAGCCCAGTTTCCCGGCGCAGGAAGTGGTACTCGCAGACGTGCGTGATGGGATGGACCGTAGAATCAGCAAGCTAAATCTGGAGATAGACAGGGTAGTCAACGAACATAGGAGGCCATCGTAGCGCAGAGCTTTGAATGACACTGAACGCCTGGGTCGAATCCTAGCGTGAACATCAGAAAAAAATTTCAGAGGTGGTCATCTCCTCCTTATGCTGGGGACTTATGTGAGGTACCATGTCATTTGAAAAAATGGCAGTCAATGAACATAAGCGGAATATGTGGCTGGAACGCTTGAAGCAATGTTACTTAGGAATCAGTTTAGGAAAACTGTGGTATATTGTTAAGTCACTCTCGAACCCCGGAAGAAAGGATGACAGGACCTCCGTCATTATTGGCTACGTAACTGTGACTTATCCGAGGAGATGTGCCAGGTTGTCCAACCGGCAATTTTTTAAACAAGAGTGCCAAGGATAGGAGGAGAGCCATTCATCGTATCCCTGATCTCCGAGCGGATGGGTAGCCATAACAATTTACCTTGGACAAAGTTACGAATGTCTACCGTAGCGACAAGTCATCCATGGCGTTGGTCTGCGACAGAATCTCTATACTGATACTTTAGAATTTGTATCTACAATACATGGTGCGGAGTCACAACCAAACACTAAGTGCAAAATTTCTGCCAAATCGGACAAAAATGCGGCTTCCAGGGGATCAAGAAATCAAATCGGGAGATCGGTTTATATGGGAGCTATATCAGGTTCTTGACCGATTCAGACCGTACTTAGCAGAGTTTTTGGAAGTCATTACAGAACGCTGTGTGTAAAATTTCAGCCAAATCGGATAAAAATCGCAGCTTGTAAAGGCTCAAGAAGTCAAATCGGGAGATCGGTTTATGGGAGCTCTTTCAGGTTATAGACCGATTTAGACCGTACTTAGCAGAGTTATTGGAAGTCATAACTGAACACCAAGTGCAAAACTTCAGCCAAATCGGACAAAAATTGCGGCTTCCAGGGGCTCAAGAAGTCAAATCGGGAGATCGGTTTATATTAGAGCTATATCTAAATCGGAACCGATATGGCCCATTTGCAATCCCCAATGATCTACATCAATTTTAAGTATCTGTGCAAAATTTCAAGCGGCTAGCTTTACACGTTCGACCGCTATCGTGATTTCGACAGACGGACGGACGGACGGTCATGGCAATTTCGACTCAAAATGTCGAGACGATCAAAAAAATTTATACTTTATGGGGTCCTAGATCAATATTTCGAGGTGTTACAAATGGATGAAGTTGATTTATCGCGCATCAAGCCTTTTATAGAAAGATATAGAAGTATGCTTTTCGCAATAGAAATTGAAATTTTAATACCAGAACGCTTGAAACTTATTCTGGTTTCACAGAATCGAGAATTCTTCAAGCTTTGAGTATAGAGTAAGATGGCCTCTAAAAAAGTATTAAAACATATCGTAAGTCAAAACTGCATACCCAATTCTTTGTAGGGTGTTGGTATTTATAAAAAAGGTGACGAAAAATAAATATACGATTCTGCGCATTCAGTACATGTATTTTTTGGCACCATGATCATGTTTTCTTGACAAAAAAATATTTTTGTGTTTTATTTCAACGTAATCAGAAAAAAACAAGCGTTTTATGTTTACGGTTGTGTCATGTAAAATAAATGTTTGTGTTTTATTTACACAATACCAGTGAACATGAAAACTGCTGGATGATAGTTTTGTGGCTTAGTTAAGATGCCGTTAATTGGAAATTTTACTAATGGCCTATCGATAGTCATTTGTTTTACATAATTTATTTGTTGTTAAAAATTTTTGAGTTTCCTTTTTTTCATTTTATGCATTATCGTCAATTACGGTTTTGTGATGCTGTTTCTCTTCAATTGTCCTCGAAGTGTTGGCGTTTTCATTTGTAATTTCCTCCTTTGAAAAAATTCTTCGACAAATATTGTAAAGCAGCTGTGGCCCTAGAGAGTAGTAACTCAAAATTTATAGTTTTAAGTTTTGTCCCCCGAAATCACCAAGGAAAAATGCCGTTTGGTTATACAATGGAACATAAACTTCATTTCTACGATGGCTTAACAGTAAATATAGGTCAAACAACTGGCATTTTAAATAAGTACACCAAGACTAGGTGAATGTTTTTTGAATGTAGTGACAGTAAGATATTTTGACTTATGATAGTTTAGTTTAACAGGTGTGTTGTATCTATTTTTGTTGTCGTGGGTTAAGGCAACGATTTTCTTTTAGAGAATATATTGCTTTTTGTTGCTGTCGTGCACTTTTGTCTTTGTATCTTTCGATCGATTGAATGTACTCGTGTACAGGTAGACCTCCATGAGTGCAACTGCTTATGGTCTTATACCATGTGCAGACCAAAGCTGTTTTGAGCAAACGACTCGTTTTTCCATTACAATTTATAAGGGCAAAACGATTCGTTTGCCACAAAAACGAGTCATTCAAAGCATGTAAGCCCAAATAAATGCCTAAATTGTGATAAATAAATACAGCCCTGGATAATGTCAAAAAATAAAAAGCGATTTTTTTCCAAAAACAAATTTTTAAAATCACAAAAACTTTATCTGTAAAGCAAGAAGAAATAAACCTTAGCAGGGCATCATAACATTTACGTTAGAGTGTGAAAAATGCATTGTTTTGAAAATTGCATTTTATCACAACATAAATGTGATGATGTACTAAAATTTTGTTTATTTTATAATTTTTTAGAGAAAAATTCAAGGTTTTATTTTTTGACATTACTTAGCGCTGTGTTTATTTAGCATAATTTAAGCATTTATTTGGGCTCACTTACTTTGAATGACTCGTTCTTGTGGCAAACGGGTCCTTTTGCACCTTATAAAATGTAAAGGAAAAATGCATCGTTTTCAGAGTATTATAAAGTGAAAACAAGTAAAAAGGCGTTAAGTTTGACCGGGCCGAACTTTGGATAGCCAACACTTCGGGTATATACGTAAACCACCTTTCGTTACAATCCGGTGAAAATGCATACCTTATGCCCCATAGCAGCTATATCGAAATATGTTCCGATTTTGACCAAATACTAATAAGTACAAGTCATTGTTCAAATGTGTATATCATAATATTGGTCTCTTTAGTAGCTATATCTAAAAATAAACGAACCTGAAACATATATGACACGGACGTTGAAAGGCCTAAGTCACTGTGTCAAATTTCAGTGAAATCGAATTATAAATGCGCCTTTTATGGAGCCAAGACTTTAAATCGAGATATCGGTCTATATGGCAGCTATATCCAAATCTGGACCGATTTGGGCCAAGTTGCTGAAAAATGTCGAAGAGCCTAACAAAACTCACTGTCCCAAATTTCGACGAAATCGGACAATAAATGCGCCTTTTATGGCCAAAAAACCTTCAATCGAGAGATCGGTTTATATGGCAGCTATATCCAAAACTGGACCGATCTGAGCCAAATTGAAGAAGAATGTCGAAGGGCCTAACTTAACTCACTGTCCCAAATTTCGGCGACATCGAACAATAAATGCAACTTTTATGGGCCCATAACCTTAAAATGAGAGATCAATCTATGCAAATTGCAAATTTTGCGCATGAACATTCCACTAAGTGAGAAGTTTGCCCCTTCTCACATATCAATGAGATCGATCTATACGACAGCTATATCCATATCTGGACCGATCTGTGCCATATTGTAGAAGTATATCGGGGGGCCTCACTTAACTCACTGTCTCAAATTTGGGCGACATCGGACAATAAATGCGCCTTTCATGGGCCCAAAACCTTATATCGAGAAATCGGCCTATATGGCAGCTATATCCAAGTCTGGACCGATCTGGGCCAAATTGAAGAATGATATCGAAGGGCCTAACACAACACACTGACCCAAATTTAAGTGAAATCGGATTATAAAAGCGCCTTTTATGGGGCCAACACTTTAAATCGAGATATCGGTCTATATGGCAGCTATATCCAAAACTGGACCGATGTGGCCCAAGATGCAGAAAGATGCCGAAGAGCCTAACAAAACTCACTGTCCCAAATTTTGACGAAATCGGACAATAAATGCGTCTTTTATGGCCCTAAAACCTTAAATCGAGAGATCGCTCTATATGGCAGCTATATCCAAAACTGGACCGATCTGACCCAAATTGAAGAAGGATGTCGAAGGGCCTAACATAACTCACTGTCCCATTTCAGGAAAATCGACAATAATAAATGTGGCTTTTAAGAGCCTAAGACCCTAAATCGGCGGATCGATTTATATATCAATATATAGTCCGATATAGCCCATATTCGAACTTAACTTGTTTATGGACAAAAAAGAATCTGTGCAAAGTTTCAGCTCAATATCACTATTTTTAAAGACTGTAGCGAGATTTCAACAGACAGACGGACAGACATGGCTAGATCGTCTTAGATTTTTACGGTGATCAAGAGAATATATACTTAATAGGGTCGGAAATGAATATTTCCATGTGTTGCAAAAGAAATTACAAAATAAATTTACCCCCATCCATCGGTGGTGGGTATAACGAGTCGTTTGTTCAAAACAGCTTTGGTCTGAACATAGTCTATAAGTCTATCGTATAAACGTTTCACCTATGCAATATTCATAGACGGAACTTGTGTTATGTCCTAAGAGGTTTGTCTGTAGTTTCTCTACTCGCTTAATTTGATTTTTAGAAGAATTTAATTTTACTGTTTCATGTGATGGTGACAATAAAAAAACAAATAATTTTAATTATATCATGGTCAAAAAACATCGAGAGAGAAAGTGATCATCGCCAATGGGAAAGAGATTTCCTCTTGGTACCCTATTGTTAATCCCTTTTGAGATGATTAATATTGTTTATAGCTCATTATGTTTTTCGACATTTTTTTCTATTTACTTAAATTGTGATGGTTTCTTCAAGAATCATCTGAGGATATGAATCTGTATAACCAGATTCATAATCAGGTTCTGCAAACAGTTTCAAGTTTCCCTGGAATGTGAAATTTCGTTCCTAATCTTGCTTGTTGGAAAGCTCTGCCAATAGCCTTACATCTTTTTATGGCCAAACGCCAGGTACAGGTGTAATTTAAACTGTTATGACATCGTTTTTAGAGGTTGAGGGGTTGAGTTGTTCACAAAATCAGAAATGCGTACATTATCAAAGAATATTATTGCGGCGTAGCATATCATATTCACATTTTTGCCCGATTTTATTAAAATAATATATGTTAGCAATTCGACCACTTTTCTGGTTGTTGGATTTCTAAAATGACGTCCACTAAACAACAACACCATATAACAATCCCATGGCGACGATTCTATGTGCTAGGTTAACCCCAGGGTTTCGGAATGGAGCAGGGCTATTTTTGCCGGAGCGGGCAAAATTTGCATTTGATACATCATCAGGGGCTGGCGACTTAAAGGAGTCGAAACTTTTTATCGCCCAAAACATTTTCGGTTCAGTTTCTCCAATAACCTGCGACGAATGCATACCAGTGACAACTACTTCTAGAGCCATGTCGTTCGCTGGAAAGTTTCCCTGGAAATGTGTGTCAACGAGTAGTTCTGTTTCCTCACTATACATCGTCCTTGCATTCTCTGACTTCTGAATATATCCCACCATACTATGTCTAAATCCTCCGCAGTTTCCACTTTCTTTTCTGGTCTAGAAAGGATAGTCGTGCAGAATGTTTGCCGAAATCTATCCCGATCCGCCTTTTTTCTGTTAAGCCGATGGACCTCTTTTGCAATATTTTCTTCCCTTCCCGACTTCCTCAAACTCGGGTACTTTCCAAGTTTCAGTAGCGGGATCACGCTGCTCATCTTTCAGACATCGGATTCTATAAGAGTACTCAAAGAAAGGTTGAGGCATGGGATAGTTGTGAGCACCCATAGGCTGGAACATTAAGTTCCGGTCTGTGTGGTGTTCACTGCTGTCACGAGAAGCTTAGCTGCGAGCGCGAGGCCGCGTCCACAGGTTGCGGAAAGTGGAATGCCCCATACGTAGTGGCGGTTTCGAGCGGAGAGTCTGAGTGAGAGGCCGGGCGGCACCGGCTCTTGTACAAATACTGAGTGCCTGTGATGCTCGATATGACAAGGCGAGTTATTGACGCCTATAAATAACCATCCTGTGGACCGGAGGGAGCTTGCTCACCTACTGAAGCTTGAAGAGGATCGCCACTTCCACATGAAAATGTGGTTACAACAACAACAGTTGTTAGGTACTCGACTCCTGGTTAATCGAGATTCTTCAGCATCAGCGTAGAGATTCTGTTGGAACCGGCGCCACGGTAAATATTCGTAACTTCGTCCACGATTAATTATGGTGGTTATCCATCGGCTCTGAGACCACGGGTACGACGATTGGCTCTCCTTCTAGCCTCGGGAGAGGCTCGGGATACTCAATAAATTAATGGGTTAATAACCTGGCGTAACTCTTCGCGTAGTCACAGTTACTTTGCCAAAAGTGACTAACGTCCTTTTATCCCTTTAACGGGTCTCTTAATCCACAACTTCCCTAAACCGGTACTTAAGTAACATTAGCTCAAGGCTTCTGTCCACATATTACCCTTATGTTCGTTGACTACCCTGTTCCTTTCCAGATTCAGCTCGCTGATTCTGGGGTTAGTAGCGTCCATACAGTGAAATCTATCACGCCCGTCTGCGAGTACCACTGCCTGTGTCGGGAAATTGTGCCCCACTTGGGGTTTTTGACCGGCTGATATAAAGTGAGCGATAATGATATCTCGGAATTCCCTTTCAGCAACTAGCACATTCGAGGCGGTGTCAGCTCACTGAAGCGGCGATTGTTGTACTCTCTGAAGCCGACCCATTCTGATTGATACACGTTCAGCGCTTAAGGGTTACGAAATCAGTAGGTCGGTCGCTGGTGAGTATTATTATCGGTCGCTAGTGAGTATTATTATGATCCTAAAAAAATGACGACTTGCCAGGATAAAATCCACAAATTTCACTTATGTACGTTGACTACCCGGTTTATTTCCAGATTTAGCTCGCTGATTCTGGGGTTAGTGGGGTCCATACAACGAATCCCATCACGCTCGTCTGCGAGTACCACTGCCAGTGTCGGAAAATTGTGCCCCACTTGGGGTAATCGACCGGCTGGTATAAAGCGAATTTCCTCTCGGCATCTAGCAGATCCGAGAGGGGGTGGTTCAGTTCAGTTCACTGAAGCGGCAATTGGTATACTCCTGAAGCCAGCCCAATCGGCCTTCTTCTGACTGATAAATGTCCGGCGCTCAAAGGTTATGAAGTCGGGTGTTCGGTCGATGGTGAGAATTATGAGGAGGTGGTCTGATCCCAAGGAAATTACGAGTTGCCAGGATACGTCACTCAGGAGATCAGAGGAGGCAATGGAAATGTCTGGAGAGCTGCTGCACCAACTCGTAATTCTAGTGGGGGCGTCCTCATTCAACGTGTAGAACGTGGAGCCTTCAATATGCTCTGACAAAGCTATACCCTGCTAGTCGTTACCTAGAGGAGAATGCCATGAAACGTTATTATGACCAGACAGTAGGCAACTAATGTCGGGCCTCTATACTTGGCCATTTACTCTGAAACAACTGCCGCTCTATCTCGGCAGTATTCCATGTACCGGCTAAAACTTACCGACACCGACCAATTATGGAGGTGGTTCTGGCCAACCGAAAAGAACTACATGGTCCGGGGTTCTCTACCATCCCGTCACGAACCAGAAGCGCGCGTAGAAGGCACTTCGGAATGTGCCTCTCCCATGATGAAAAAAAACGAACACACAATGAGGCGGCAGCCCCTGGTCGTCGAAGGGTTCCATCAAGTCAATTCGGTACACGGAACCGACTGCTATGGCATTGGTGTCTCGTTATCCTTTGGAGAATCTTTATACACATCTCTGATATAGCATAACAGAAATTCGTTTTTGATCCTCCTCTTCCATAGATCTTTAGATATGATGAGTGGTCTATTTAGTGGACCAATATATCACACATCTTTAAACTATTTCTATTTCATTTATTATCAAGATTCTATGAATATGCACAAAATACATACCAACCATTTGATTGTTAACAAAATAAGAAAATGAAACAAAAAAAAAGTAGCAGCAAACGAAATCTATACCCCTTGGAGAAGGAAGGAAAAGCATTCAGCGACGAAAAGAAAATACACTTTCCTCGACTTGATTATCTCAGAGTGTTTTTCTTGTATTTGTTAAGATTTTCAAGAAAAATACAAATAGAAAAAAAAAAAACATTTTGAAAGAAGAAAATGTTGCTTGGTGGCGAATAGTCTGAATGTGATTTTCAAACGAAACGGTTGTTACTTGTTTAGTTGGGGGCAGAAAAAAAAACACACAAAAAATAGGCAAATCAAAGTGAAAACATTAAAAAAAAGGAGAAAACTGAATAAGTTGAAATTTAAACCGAAATAAAAACAAAACAATTCTCCAACAACAGAAAACATAAATTTAAAAAAAAAAAAAATTAAATTTAAATAAAAAATATTGAGGAAAAAATCAAGGTGTGTTCAAAATTGTCACTTTTGTTGGTGTTTGAAAGAAAGTGTAGAAAAAAGAACAAAAAAAATCGAAAACATATAATTAACTAGCACTTACATCTGTTTATATATGTACATTATATAATATCAGGAAAAAACATGACAATTTCAAGTGATTGACCAATGTCATTATATAGAAAAAAAAAACAAAACAAGATTTAAAAACGTAGAAAACACAAATTATTTGAAAAAAAATCACCTTCAAGTGATGTACGTTGTCTCTACAAATTCAGAATACCTATCTACTTTTTTTTCTTCTTCAAAAACAATGCAATGCACTGTGTGTGTGGGGAGAACCTCAAAAAGAAATCACTTTTCAGAAGTTGTACGTCAACAAAACAGTGTTTTTTTTCTAGCATATTTTTTTTTAGAAGGCCATTAAAAGTTTAAAGAATCTTAAGAAAAAATAGACAAAAAATAAGTGACAAATAGAACACTTAAGAGGAAAACATTAAAAAAGTCAAAACTATTTTGAGTCTTGTAAGGTGGTTTTCTCATGTTTTTTGCTTCTCTCTCTCTCTCTCTCTCTTGTCACATATCTATATCTCTCACATCATTAGTGTGTCATACATCTGCTAAAATTTGTTGTTCTCTTAATAGCCATCAAATAGCTTTATTTAGAACACCTCGGGCCAACAGATGAAAAAAGTTGCTGTTTCGGAATTCATGTTTTTTCATTCAGTAGCATTTTTGTTTATACAAGAAAACATGAAAATTTGTTGGCACACACCCACACACACACATTATTCATTCTCTTTGCATCCCTGGCGAGGGAGAAAGAGTGTGTGTAGCATGGATTCTCGTGAAAGTCAAAATATTTTGAAAAATAGATTAAATAAAATATTTAATAGTTTGTTTCATTGTGAATTCATGGCAACAACAACAGCAGCAACATCATGTATCGTCATCATTATCGCCTGCTGCCACACAGCACCTCATCATCGTCAGCATTAAAAATTTCGGCAATTTTCGAGAGTGAAAGAGGTGGTCCAACAACACGCACGCATGCACATGGACCAGAATAAAACCACCTACGCAAAGTTTTGAAATCTTGTTTTTGTTTTTTTTTTTATTGTATAGCAGCAACCACCGCACCATTTGCAAATGGTTAACGTTTTTTTTATCATGAAATCCCTATGCATTATTACAACTAAAATGTTTTGAATTATTTCCTAATTGTTTTTTGCTCAATTAATTTTTATTTTCAAAGTGGGTAAAAATTATGGAAAAACCAATTCGTCCCCAGCGTAATCGTCGTCATAGTAGGTGGGTTTTTTGAGCAGCGTTTCATTTGTTTATTTTCTCTGCCCAATTTGAAGTTAATGTCGTTTTTGTTGTTTAGTTGTTATTTAATATTCTAAAATTTTATTAAAATGTTTATGATATTTTTATTTTAGCATGGCTATGCTGCGATGACTGCATTTTTCATAAATAATTAACGCACTCAAATATTAAACAAAAAAAAAAATTATAATTAAATTGCAATTTAATCGATTATTGTTATTTAGTGCTTTAAATTTATATTAAAATGTTTATGATGTTTTTATTTTTGTTTATGCTGCGACGTCTGCATTTTTTCATAAATAATTAACGCACTCTAATATTAAACAAAACAAAACAAATTATAATTAAATTGCAATTTAAACGATCATTTGTTAAAATATTCACTAACATGCCACATAAATGTCCGTTACTCAATGAATTAAAGCACACTTTTAGGGGCGAACATTTTTCATTGTCATTAGCGGTGAGTATCAATATCACCAAATTAGGCTATACAGAACACAGGATTCATTAATGACCTAACCTTCCATCTTTCCTTCAGTTGCGAAAACATAAAGTGGAAAGACCCCATGAACATCATTAATGATATCAAATCTGCCTATTGAAAATATAATCACATGGGAGAAAACCTAAACAAAGAATTAATGTAAAAGGAGAACAAATTGACTTTCTCAATGCCTAGAGATGGGCGATGGGTAAATACCCAAAAGGTATTTATCCGGTAAATTGGTAAATACCTGGGTATTTACCTATTTATTACCAAAAGCTGGGTACTTATAATTTTGCATATATCTTGGGTAAACAAATGTTTTCCAAACAATTTTTGATGATTTTGTATTCTTTGTATATAAACCTGATATTCTGATCTCATAAAATCGGATTTAAGTTATATATAGCAGCTATATAGACCGATCTCCAGACTTAAAGCCTTGAAGCAACAAATTGGACGATATTGAAATCGAATGAAAAATACCCCTTTAATAGGCTTATCAGACTATATCGGGAGATCGTTCTATATGGCAGCTATATCTAAACATGGTCCGATGTGGACCACATTTGACAGGATGGATAAGGGTCTACAAGAACACACTGTGCCAAATTTCATCGAATTCGGGTAAAAAATGGATCTTTTAAGGCCTCAATAACATTTATAGGGAAATCGGACGGTCGGTCTAAGGGAAACTATAACAAATATAGTCCGATCTGAATCACACTTCAGAGAAATGGTCTACCCTACCCTTTCCTGTGAAGTGTGATTCAAATAACCAATGGCTTGCTCACCTATGAGCTTGGCCTACATCGCTTCCTCCACATGCAAATGTAGCTGCAACAAAAACAAGAACAACATGGGGCAACTACAGCAAACACACTTATTGTGGATCTTTTATGGTCCCAATAACATATTTAGGGAAATCGGGCGGTCGGTCTAAAAGCAACTATATCAAATATAGTCCGATTTGAATCTGAATAGGGGTAGACCCCTACCCATTTCTCTGAAGTTTGATTCAAACAACCAATGGCTTGCTCACCTATATGAGCTTGATCTAGACCGCCTATTCCACATGCAAATGTAGCTGCAACAAAAACAACATGGGGCTACTACAACAAACACACTTGTTGTGGAAATCACCACTTTTTCCCATGGCAGCCGGTTGTACATACCGGATGACCCGATGGAGTCCTTCATCGGCAAGGGCTGCCGCCTCAGTGTACAACACACTGCTACAACAACAACGACAACTTTTTTCAAAGGTTCCTGCGTATAATCTTCAAAATCAAGCTTTAAATTAAAAAATGTGTATGAATGTTTGTTTTTTTAAGTTGTTGCATGATGTGCTTTAACCATGTAATCTGTTTATATTTTATCTCTACAAGATATTAATAGAGATTTCTATATATTTCAGACGCGCTTGGCCCCCTGAGGATGATCTGCATTATCCACGTGCAGCCAAACGACTATTTACACCCGAAATCAAACGTATGCTTAAGGAATGGCTTGTTCGCAGACGTGAGAATCCCTATCCCAGTCGCGAAGAGAAAAAACGTTTGGCCATAGACACTGGATTGACGTACACACAAATATGCAATTGGTTTGCCAACTGGAGACGCAAACTGAAAAATGCCGAGAGAGAAAAATCGAAAAAGTCCTGGGGACACCTGATAAAAAACTACAATACCAATGCCAAAGGCAATGTGGAACAATTTAGTATATCCTCTGAGGATAGCATATGGGAAGAGGAGGAACAATTTAGACGTAATCACAGTGATGAAGAGGAGGAAAATGACTCCATGTGTGACATAGAAGGTTCAAGTGGTTCCACAGATAACGCGGAGCCACCCAATGCTAGTAGTGGTAGCAGTAGTAGAGAACAATATCGTAACGCCTCGCTAAAAAGGGATTATAAGCCAAATGTGTATATGGGAAACATGACGTTGCATAAGGATCACAATGATTTGTTTATAGGTCGAGAGGTTGATGTTCTTACCACAAATGCCACTTGTCAAATTACCCAAAGTGCTGCCAATATTGGCACAAAGACCAAATATAAGCAAAAAATGATGGAGAAATATTTAAGGGACACCTATGATGGTAGTGAAGAAACTCCTGCTATGGCATCGGCTGCCACATACATACAGGCATATCATGCAGAAACCCCGAATTCAGAGCATGCCACGGTATTTTGTAATGCCTCGAATACAACTATTATCAAATCGGGTGCCGAACTATCCAAATGGCTAGAAAGCGCTGCGAAATTTACTCCAAATAAGAATAACTACTTTATTGAATGGAACAACAAGAGGTGGGTATAGCGACAAGTAGTATAAACTAAGTTGCCTTTGGTAATTATATATGAATTTTTTTATATTTTGCAGAAATAAGTCTGACAAAAAGCCATTCATGGGAAAATCATTTCCCTCTCCCACGGGAAATGAGCAACACTCAACCTCATTGACGGTGGTGCCACTGTTGTATTCAACTACCGCCACCACCACCAGACCAGTAGTACAAATACAAAATAGCCCAAATATTCCCCAGGCACATCATTATCCAGAACCACCACAAAAACAACTACAGAACACTCATTTGGGTTCCTTGGAATCCGATCACATCTATAATACCATACATCATAAAGATGAACTAGATGCAGCCGAAGCTTTGGCAAATTTAGCCTTTAATTGTCGCCAACGTATGATGGATTCCAATATTAATGCAAGAGTTAACTTTCAAAGACCCTTAAATGCGATAAGTTCCTAATAAAAAGTTCCTATGAAAAGTTTGGTAATGTCTGCTAAAATCAAGACCAAGACTAAGGCTTTGAAACATAGCCTATTATCCCCTCTTATTGTCGCCCCCTATACTCATTGAAAGCCATAAAGCATTTAGATTTAATGGATTAGAGGCAAACGGAACTCGAACTATACAACTATTACTTCTATTACTAATACTACAACAAGACAAAAGCATTCCAGCACTATGGTTTATTTTTGAATAGAGTGCGGAAAGATACAATATATATATACAAATTATTTTGTGTATATAAAGTGAAATTTAATAAATGAAATTAACAGTTGTTAAATAAAAAAATAAATATTATTTTCAAAATGGTTTGGTTTTTTGAAGTACTACATATGCTACATATGGGTAATATGTGGTGAGAATGGCAGTAACCCTACAGCAAATCAGTAAGGAAAGGCAAAAGTCGGGCGGTGCCGACTGTATAATACCCTACACCTACGCTATAAGTACAATATGGGAGCTGTATCCAATTTTGAATCAATTTTGATGGACCTCGACGGATGTTTTCAGATGGGTTGTTAAAAATCCCTATCAAATATCGAGCAAATACCGTTACTACGGTTGACAAATGACAATGTTATTGCAAATTACCCAAAATCTGACGAACATATGTATGAGAGCTATATCTAAATCTAAACCGATTTCGAGCAAACTTCTCAGATATTGTGGTAGTCGTCGAGGAAAGCGTTATTCAAAATTTTTGCAAGATTGGTCAACAAATGCGCTTGCAGTGGCTCTTGGATTGAAAATCGGACGATATATATATAGACAGCTATATCTAAATCTGGGCCGATTTCTATGAGATTCACCAGTAATGTCGAGAACTATAAGAAAATCCTTCCTGCCAAATTTCGAGAGAATCGGTCAACAAATGAGGACCTTATTGCAATATTTCTCAAAATCGAATGAACATATATATGGAAGCTATATCTAAATTTGAAACGATTTCAAGCAAACTTCTCCGATATTGTGGTAGTTGTCGAGGAAAGCGTTGTATAAAGTTTTGGTAAGATTAGTAAATAAATGCGCTTGCAGTGGCTCTAGAAGTGAAAATCGGGCGAAATACATTTATGGCAGCTATATATAAATCTGAACCGATTTCTATGAAATTCACCAGCAATGTCTAAAGTCATGAGAAAATCCCTCCTGACAAAATACGAGAGAATCGGTTAACAAATAATCACTTTATTGCAATATTTCTCAAAATCGGACGAACATATATATGGAAGCTATAACTAAATCTGAACCGATTTCGAGCAAACATATCACACATTGTGGTAATAGACGAGAAAAGCGTTGTATAAAGTTTTGGTCAATGAATGCGCTTGTAGTGGCTCTAGAAGTGAAAATCGGGCGAAATACATTTATGGCAGCTATATCTAAATCTGAACCGATTTCTATGAAATTCACCAGTAATGTCGAAATTCATAAGAAAATCCCTCCTGCCAAATTACGAGAGAATCGGTTAACAAATGAGCACTTTATTGCAATATCTCTCAAAATAGTACTAACATATATATGGAAGCTATATCTAAATCTGAACCGATTTCGAGAAAACTTCTCCGATATTGCGGTAGTCATCGAGGAAAGCGTTCTGCAAAATTTTGGTAAGATTGGTCAATAAATGCGCTTGCTGTGACTTTAGAAGTTAAAATCGGGCAATATATACATATGAGAGCTATATCTAACTCTGAACCGATTTCCATGAAATTCGCCAGTTATGTCGAGAACCAAGAGAATATTCTTTCAACCAAATTTCGAGGAAATCGGTTTACAAATGTCAATTTAATTGCATTATTACTGCAAATCGGACGAACATATATATGGGAGCCATATCCAAATATGAACCGATTTTCTTCAATATCAATAGGCTCGTCTCTAGGCCGAAAAACATGAATGTACCAAATTTTAAGACGATCGAATTAAAACTGCGACCTGTACTTTGTACACAAATTAACATGGATAGACGGACAGACAGACAAACAAACGAATAAACAGACAGACAAACAGACGGACATAACTAAATCGAGCCAGAAAGTGATTCTGATCCGATCGGTATGCTTATCAATGGGTCTATCTCTTTTCCTTCTGGGTGTTACAAGCAAATGCACTAAGTTATAATACGCTGTACTACAGTAGTGGTGTAGGGTACAAATAGGTAGGCAGCAGAAGTCGATGGGTTATCAGCAGAGTTGTTTAAAGCTGAATATGAGGCGCTGCTGTAAAGGAGTGTGCATTAACATATCTATAACAAAGCTGCTTTTTACCCTTCTTGTGCCCTTAACAACTTGCATGGGTATCTATCTACCAAATTTTCACAGATATGCCAGATACTAGAAAAAGTAGAAGTAAAAGCATCTTAAGGACAACCGGGCGGAATCTTATTAAACGTTCGCCATTCGGCATTCATTTTGTTTTTTTTTTTGATTTTTTTAAGACAGTTTATAACACATGGACATTTCTAGCAATTGGATAGATAAAATCTGGCCCTGGACGTGCTCAAGATGTAAAAATGGAGAGTACATTTAGAGTGGGTGCTACATATATTTGATTATTGACCGATACAGACCAAATTCGGCACAGGTGTTCGAAGTCAATCAAATCGGTAAAGAATTGTGCCCTCCAAAAGTTCAGGTAGACAAATCCATAACTGGTATATAGGGTATGTCGGGTAGGTAGTTTCAGGTAATTGACCGATTTAAACTAAACTTGGAATATACATATATTCGTATTCAAATGCAAACTCGAGAAGGCCAATGGGAGCTATAAGAGGCTATAGACCGATTCAGGCGAAATTCGGCTCAAGCTTAAAAGTTTTATTCGAATTACGCTTTATATGGGAGCTATATTTGGTTATTGACCGATTCAGACCAAACTCAGCCTTCAGATGCTTAACAAAACGTTATCTATATATGAACCGATTTGCTGCATTTACAATCCCAACCGGCATTCACTTATAAGAAGTATTTGTATAAAAATGCAAACGCCTCTTTCGAAAAAAGCGTTTTTAAGACGAATATCAATAAACCTCTTCCCCTCCCAAACTATAATTTTCCTAATTGTCAACACAATGCACTGCATATATAGGGAACATCCCCTGCGTGTTGGTAGCGAGAAAAAAAGAGGGACAGATGAACATGGCTATCAAGAATATTTATATCCTTTGTAGAGTCTCAAGTTAATATCTCAATGAGTTAAATCGAAAGGACGAAGTTTTATAACCCCATCCTATGGTTGAAGGGTATAACAAGGGAGGGATACTGTGGAACCTACGGAGATATAAGAATGTAGAACAATAACTTGAAAAAACTACTACAAACTGCTCCCATGGCAGCCGGTTGTATGTACCGGATTGACCCGATGAATTCCTTCATCGGCAAGGGCTGCCGCCTCAGTGTATCACACACTGCTACTACAACAACAAAGTTTTTAGGAAAAATTTCGATAGTATTACATTAGGAACATCGAACTACCTGAAGCCCTGCCTAGCCGTTAAATACCCAGCTTGGCTTATATAAGAAGGTCGATAGAAGGCAATGCCTGAAAAAAGGATAGGCCTGACAGAAGGCAAGGCCTCATAGAAGGCCGGGGCTGACAGAAGGCAAGTGGAGAAGAAAAGAAGGAAGTTTGTGAAGACTACTGTGTCTTCTCCTCGTAATTGTGGGGCAATAACAAAAAGGTGTTCTTCTTCGTGACCGAAGACCAGCGCAGATGTCCGTTTCCCCTGTTTTCAGCGCATCGTCATAGACTTTACTTTGTAATGAACAATCAGGAGTGTTTCGAACTGTCTAACGGCAGTTCGAAACACTCGGCCACAGGGCCTTGGCTACACTGTAACTCATGGAGGTAGCCCACAATTTTTTCGTGCTTCCACCGTAAGCTGGCACAGAGGAGGCTTTACTGATTCAGACGTAAAATCATATCTGGTCCTGGACCCAGAATACCCTCACAGCCCTCTCCATAGTTTGATGACATATTTTGCATCTCTTGGCCATTATCGACTTCCGCGCTGCCTGACTGTCCACGAATATCCTGGCACGTGAAAGCTGTGGGCATCCCACAGGAGGTCCGGTCAGTGTGGTGATCATTGCTGTCACGAGAACCTTAGCTGCGAGTGGAATGCTCCATACGGTGTAGCTGGCGGCACCGGCTCTTGCACATATACTGAGTGCATATGATGAGCGATATGACAAGGTGAGTTATTGGCGCCTTTTAAGTGAGCTTGCTCACCTACAGGAGCTTGACTAGGATCACCATATCCACATGAAAATGTGGCTATAACAACAACGAGAAGCTTAGCTGCGAGCAACCGGGCGCATCCAAAGGTTGCGGATATTGGAATGCTCCATATGGAGTAGCTGCAACAGCAGTCGTGGACATTCAACGGTATCGAGTGGAGATTCTCAGTGAGAGGCCGGGCGGCAACGGCTGAATACTGAGTACCTATGATGCTCGATATGATAAGGCGAGTTACTGGCGCCTTTAATTAAGCAATGGCAACCATGTTCCCGCGTCGATTGGTCCTTTGGACCGGAACGAGCTTGCTCGCCCATAGGAGCTTGGCGAGGATCGCCACCTACACAGGCAAATGGGCTACAACAACAACATCCTGCTAGTTCGGTAGGGCATCCCCTCTGCATTGATGTTTCCAGAACTTTCAGAATCTCGAGGACCTCCACCTGAAATACGCTAAAATACGCTACACAAGTCCAGAAGCCTATATGATCGCTTAATACCCATGAATGCTCCCACCCCGGTGCCCACAATCCAACTTTGATCTACCTATATCAGAGATCCTGGTAAAGACGGGTTAACTTCAGCAGAGAGATCACTTCACGGGAAGATTATGTCCAGCTCATTAACAAGGTACATAATTCGTCGCTGGCCTCCATGCACCATCTCCAAACCCCAGCATACCAAAAGAACGCAAGGCTCTCGATTGCCTTAGTCTAAGGGCGATGTTCGTGCAACCCCCAAAATTAGCGATCCATTCCGGGCCGGGGGATAAACCACCAAACTCGTCATGATCGTTCCAGTCTATACGACCGATCGCTGGAACATGGTGGCCACTGGTTACTTAAAGGCGCCAATAACACGCCTTGTCAAATCGAGCATCATAGACATTCAGTATTTATGCAAGATAGTCCGCGACTGCAGTTGCAGCTACTCCGTATGAAGCATTCGACTATCCGCAACCTGTGGACGCGCCCGGTAGCTCTTATCTAAGTTTCTCGTTATAACGAAGAGCACCACACAGATTATAGACCTTAGGCAGACAAATTCCCGTCTTCGAGATGAAAACTTTCCTAACCCTCCTACTTAATAGACTCCTTTCATCTTTTTGGTGGTAAGGGGACCATATAAACATTACATCATATTCAAAGAAAAGGCAATCCCAGCCGGTTGTATGTACCGGATTGACCCGATGGAGTCTTTCATCGGCAGGGGACGCCGCCTCAGTGCATAACACACTGCTACAACAAATAAAAGGGTTTATTGGCAAAAGTTGAGCGATAAGAACCACATCCACTGGGGAATTAGATATGATTCAAAATATCCAACCAATAAATATGCAGCTTTAAATATGAGACAGTATTTGAGGCAATGGGATAGCAATAAATACTAGTGCCAGGTATACAATATTTTTTAATTAAATGAAATCATTCAATTAAATAATCCTTACAAAAGGACTTGAAGAAATTTCTTTATAAAAAATTCGAAATTGTAGTACCAATACTCTAAGATATACTTTCCCCTTACCTTAACTTTGTCTTCTTATAATTATTGCGATCATATATTTCCAAGTTTTCTTGATTTTGCATTCTGTCTTGAATTAACACTGTCTTGAATTATCACTGTCTTGAATTATTTGTTTGATTTTTTTTATTACACCTTTAACAATTTCTTAACAAAAACCCTTAGTCTTTTTGATTTGTAACGCCTGAAGCTTCTTGCTTGCTCTCAGGGCTTCCCTCGCTCTCGCCCTTGGCATAAACATCTAAGACATTAACAAAGTTCTTTTGATGTGCCTCTAGATTTTGTACCAGCGTACTAGCGGCCATATTAAGTGTATGCACCAATTCAGCTTGAGCCGATTGCAAACCAGGCAGCTGGGCATATTCCATGAATTCACTTCGACTTAGTAGTGTATCATCAACAATGCCGGCCATTAGAATCATTTGTGGTATTTTACGAGTTATTTTCAATAGCTGGGAAACCTTGGCTTCTGGTGAGAATACTATGCAAGGTTGTGATTCAAATAAGGGTAGTATAGCCTCAAAACGAGTACCTTCAACAGCTTTCTTCACAATCTTTTGGCCATACATTTTTAATTGCATATTTTGCTTGTGCAACATGACGCGGGCTTCAAAGAAATCATCCGACTTGATGGAATTTAAGTGGAAAATTGCCACCATTTTGGAATTTAGCAACCAATTGTGAACCTCACGCGCTATGATATCGTTGTAGGGATTTTCTTGTATCTGTCGGGTTCTCTTTTCAAAACATGTTGTTGTTTTTGGAGGCTCTGGGTAACGAGGGGCTGTTACCGCCAGCATTTTTGCTCTCTCATAGTGGGGTTGTCGTGGCCGCTGTATGTTGATTTTACCACGATAACGCTGGAACTGTAGCAGTGGTGAAGTGCATTTAAGCTGTTGGACAAGTTCTGTAATGATTGATGGAAAGGAAGCACATTTGTTTGGTTACACAATAGAGATTTCAATATTTCTCACAAATATTTTGAACATTTTGTATTATTATTACCAAACTTAAGTAATAGAGACATAAGGCAGGCTGTACGTGGATTAGTTAAATATTTTACTTTTTGTAAATTTAGAAGTTTTAATTAATAATCGCTAGATTTATATTTTTCGTTTAAAGTGCAATTTTCTTCACTGTTCGTCTTAAAATTCATCAGCTGTACTGCGATAATCTTCATATTCGTGATTACTACCTTAATTGAAGCATCTGGCTTTAATGGCTGTCAAATTTTGGTTACCCCATCAATTGCTGGCATAATTAAAACAATCGTTAACAATTTTTTTCAAAAATTAACTAAAATAAATTGTTGCGCAATAGAAAAGTTATAAGAACATATAACCCTAGGTTCACTAATGATTTAGAGATTTGTAAGAAGTAGAGAGAATTTATTTGTTTTTGACAGGCATAATGGCAAAATCATATAAGTAGAAGACGCGGTTAATAATTACCAATCAAAAGCCGCTTCAATAAGTGGTTTTAACTAAAACTTACATCGAACAGCATCGATATGAGAGAAATCTCTATACTCTTCCCAAATTTTCAAATCTATCAATGTTAAGCCCGGATGGGCGATATTTGATTAAAAAAATTAATGAATGAATTAAATGTAACGATGGTGGGTAAAATACCCAAGAAACAATTGAAGTATCCTTATGTGCTAAAATTATAACAACTCTTAGAAAAGAAAACATTAAGAGGAACAGGTTTTTAACGCAGTTACAGGACTTGAATCGGAAATGAATCTGCTGGGAGGAGTCATGTTGAGTAGTTATTGGGTAACCGCCGTCTTACCAACTCGCGTTAGATATCGAAGTCTTTTTGGTAGAATGCGTTAGATATCGAAATCTTTTTGATGGGACTTGAAGAAGTTTGAAAAGGCAATGAGGGGGGTCCGAATAGGGCGAACCCAGCTACGTGCAAACTGAAACGTATACAAGGAATAATACAACAAATACAAGAGTTAAGTATTGATAGGAGGATTGATTTCCTTAATACTAGTGACTCATATAAGCTTCTGGGCAGTTGTAAAGTCATTAAGAACAAAGTCTTCGCGATACTAAGCGACGAAGCCGATTCAGGAACGACTACCCGATCAAACACTATATACGTAGATAATGGTGCCACCGAAGTTTCTGGCATCGGCCCATACAAGGTTCACAAATGATAGGAGATGCAAAGTAGGAAGAGAGAGAAGTCCCGGCACGGGATCGCTGTGAGCACCACACAGGCTGGAAATTTGAGGTCTGATCTGTGTGGTTTTCATCGCTGTCACGAGAAGTTTAGCTCCGAGCTACCGGGCGCGTCAACAGGTTACGGATAGTGGAATGCTCCATACAGAGTAGCTGCAACGGCAATAGCGGAGAGTCTCAGGGAGAGGCCGGGAGGCACCAGCTCTTGTATAAATACTGAGTGCCTATGATGCTCGATATGGCAAGGCGAATTATTGGCGCCTTTAAATAACCAATTGCCAACCTGTTCCCGCGGCGATCGGTTTTTTGGACCCAAAGAGTTTGCTCACTTACAGGAGCTTGACGATGATAGTAACCTTCACATGAAAATGTAGCTACAACAACAACATAGGGAAGACTATAAGACCCTACTTGAGCACGTGCCATCAAGGAGTTGAGTATAATAAGGTGGGTGACAAGCTAGCCTTAAATGGATAGCTGATTGGCGCCGATCATGCATGCAGTGAATCCTCACCTGTTCTAGATCTTGGTTGAAAGCTATCTTCGTTAACCGTTTGAAAGATGCGTGGACTGCAGGTTGGCCAAGGACTTGTGGTCGAGAGTTTCGGGAACCAGATCTTCATTTATGCCTGGGCTGAGGAAGCATGACCTTAGAGTGCTGATAGGAGTCTATACACGACATTGCAACGTCAGGTCAATGACGTCGTGTTGGACACAAAGGAAGTGCACTTCTCCAGGGTCTGAGGTGAGGATGAGAATTTGGTTAAGTAGAAACTTGAAGAGGCAGACGTGGCGAAACTTTTGCCTACGAGAGCTTTCTTCTCCACCGATTCCCTTCGTTTTGTGTTTGGTCATTGGTATTGCCGTTCCTTCTTATCTTTTTCTACTGTTTTGTATTATACTGTGGTTGATATCTATCTGCCTCCTGGTCTTATTTCTCTCGCTCTCTCTTCTAGGGCGAATACAATGAAACTGAGGTTGTTGTTGTGATTGTAGCAGTTTGTTGTGTTCTATCTTTCGTCTGCTTGATTCTGTTGAGTGTCAAGACCCAGGAACAATGCGTGGGTCTGGCTGGGCAGTTAAACAGGTAAATTGTATCGTGCGGTCCCTGGTTACAATCGGGATATACGCCTTGCATAAATGTTGTCTAGACCTGCTTGATTTGCCGCTTGATCTAAATGTTCTCTCTTGTAGCGCTGAACCTCACGCTCTAGATCATGTAGATCTACCTTAAGGCTTTTGGGCGGTTGATATCTATCCACAAGATGATGATTTGGATAGTCTCTGCGATAACAGCCCAAAAGGTATTGCTTAGACAACATGTAGTAGAGGTGGTCCACATGGGAACTGAGGAGACAGCCCGTCGCAGTTCGGAGGGCGGTATTCTGACAGATCTGAATATTATTCCACTGCGTGCCACAAAGTTGACGAGACCACGCTGGCGCTGCATAACTTACCACAGACCGGCCAATTGCCTTGTACGTGGTCAACAAGGTTTCTTTGTCTGCACCCCAAGTGTGGCCAGCAAGTGACTTGAGCCCCTTGTTTCTACTTTTGACTTTATCGCAAATTGCTGTGACATGTGGGGAGAATGTGTCGGAGCTGTCAAATGTGACGCCAAGTATTTTGGGACACTTGATGGTCGGAATCATTTCTCCATCGACCATCACAGTAAGCTTAGTATTCACCTCACGCGTATTTGTAGTCAACAATGTGGCTGAAGATTTGGTGTCAGATATCTTCAGATTTCTTGCAGCGAAATATGAGGCAAGTTCGTTGAGGTAGACGTTCAACCTATCGCAGATGTCAACAATGGGTGGGAGGCCATGATCGTACAATCGTCCGCATAAGATACGGAGGGGATGGAATGGAGGATAGGCACAGTTTACACAGTGCCGGAGATATCACCCCACCTTGGGGAACACCCTGTTTTACTCTACGGTGCTTCGACTTCTTATCCCTAATGATGAAACTAAGGTCTCTGTCATATGTTGAATTGTCACGAAGAAGACTATTAGTAAGAGCCTACAGCAGTCGATACTTTTATACCATGCGTCATTGAATATGAGTACACTAATTGTGTCATTTTGTCTGCAAATATATTCTTGATCGGCATGACAAATCCGCCAGCCTATTGAAAGGACGAGATCTTCCGAATAAAGAAAGAATACCCTTCTAACTTTACATATCAATATTTTTTTTTATTTAAAAAGTAGTTTCTTAGACTTTTTCTACAACTGTACATTAGCAATACATATTTAACTGACGGAAGAAGTAATGAAATACAACAAGGATAATCAACGAACTGGTAACGGGTATCCCAGCAGACTTTATCCAACCCCAAACACTGCAAATAAAAAATTGTTGATGGTTATAAAACACATATGTAGTATGCACATTGCAGAACATCAGATTGACTTACCTAAAATCATCTGGATAGAATTGGAATGGCTCAGTGGGTATTTCGCCACAATTTGATATAATAACCGGATGTATGGGATGGTCATCTCTGTCAGTTTTCACCTGAAATGTTAACAAAATGGGTATGTAAAAATGATATGTCAAATGAAGTGTTTCGCTAATAATTTAGATTTATGTTGGGGATTGCAAATAAGCCTGATCAGTTTAGGTATAGATATGGCTCCTACAGGTTAGCTGACACGAAGTGTTACCAATTCAAATGACCAAATTTTTTATTGGAGGCCACTGTAGCGCAGAGGTTAACATGCCTGCCCATGACGCCGAGCGCCTGGTTACGAATTCTGGTGAGAACATCAGAAAAATTTTCAGTGGTGGTTATCCCCTCCTAATGCTAGCGACATTAGTGAGGTACTGTACCATTTGGTATGGCAGCCATGTAAAACTTCTCTCCAAAGAGGTAGCCCTGTGGCACGCCGTTCGGACTAGACTATGAAAAGTCGACAAAAACATGTGGAAGTGATATACATTTCAGAACCCATTCAGTTTTGATCGACATGACCATCTATTGCCTTAACTATTCCCCTGAGTCGGTCAAAAAACGAGTTGCAAGCTAGCTCCACCAATGTATTCTGCCGGTATTTTGGCCCATTAACGTACGTAGGAAGTGATTCCAATGCCCATCACCAGATATGGGAAAGTCAACGAAAGGGGTGAGCTGCTTATTGAATATATTATAAGTTGTAATCTGGCGATTTGTAATAAAGGAAATAATCCGACCTTTATTACCAGGAACAGGCAGGAGGTACTAGATATTACCTTCGTATCGGAAGATATAAGTGGAAGAATATGCGACTGGGAAGTGTTGGATGACCACAGCTTCCCTGATCATCGTTATATTATTTTCAGCCTTGGAGAAACTACTGAAGTAGTGGTACCTCGGCTAAACAAAAGAAATTCGGATTGGGATAAATTTCGGCACAAATTCTGCACGTCTATCCCTTCTAGACTAGAAATGAAAGTGGAAACTACGGAGGATATAGAGATAGTGGTGAAGCGAATCACGAAGGCCCTGAATGACTCTGTTGTGTCAGCATGGCCTAGTGCCAAGCCAAGGGGCAAACAGCGACCGCCATGGTGGACCCCAGAGCTGGTTGGTCTAAGGAAGGACTGCAGAAAACTCTTCCACAGGGCAAAAGCCACAAGAGTACCACACGATTGGGACATCTATAAGGCTGAGCTAAGAAAATATAAGGGCGAGCTTAGAAAGGCTCAGAACAAATTCTGGGTAGAATTCTGCAGCTCCGTGGAGGATGCATCTGAGGCCTCTATGCTAAGGAAGATTCTATCCTCGAGACCTACTACGGTGGAATATATTCAGAAGTCAGAGAATGTATGAACAATGTCTAGTGAGGAAACACTAGAACTACTCGTTTATACACATTTCCCGGGAAATTCTCCAACGGACAACGTGGCGCCAGAAGAGGTTGTCACTGGTATGCATTCGTCGGAGGCCATTAGGGAAATTGTGTCTGAGCCGAAAATTCTTTGGGCTATAAGAAGTTTCGACTCCTTTAAGTCGCCAGGCCCTAATGATGTATCACCGGTTGAATTACAAGCTGTGTCTGATAGACTGGTTCCCTGGCTTAGGGAGATATACTCGGCTTGAATCAGAATGTCATATATACCTGTGGGATGGAGAAACACGAAGGTCATTTTCATTCCGAAAGCAAGAAAACCCTACCACACGACGGTGAATGTCCTATTAGTCTATCATCCTTTATGCTGAAGAGTCTTGAGAGGTTGATAGAAACATATCTTAGGGCAAGGATCCCTGGCAGCAGCTTGCATATAGTAAAGGCAAAGGAATATACTGTCAAGGAATATACGCTGGTGTGGGGTGTTTTGCTGGACAGGAAATTGAACTTTAATTGGAAAGGGCAAGAAAGTCCACCCTTGCCATATACACCTGCAAGAGAGCCATTGGCAAAAGTTGGGGATTTAGACCGCGTGTCATGCATTGGGTATGTACTGCACTTGTCAGACCTATAATGCTATATGGTGTTGTGGTCAGGTGGATGGCGCTTCAAAGATCCACCTACTGCTCAATACTTAACCGGATCCAAAGGATGGCTTGTTTCTGCATCACAGCCGCACTGAGGACGACACCATCTGATGCACTGAATTTAATGCTATATCTTATGCATCTGGACATTGTGGCAACCCAAAATGCAACGACCACTGCTGTGAGGTTAAGGGAGCTTTCTCAGTGGTCATGTGGCGGCCACGGACACTGTGTTATCCTTGATACAATATCGGATGTTGCAGGAAATGTGGATTACACTCTACCTGAGCCACTTTTTGATAAAAATTACTGTACCATTATTCCTGATAGAACCGAACTACGATATTCCTGGTAACAGAAGTTACATAGACTTCTATACGGATAGTTCCAGGTGGGCTTTGGTGTGTACTCTAAAGATCTAGAACTGATCATATCGAAGAAGTTACCCGACCACTGCGGTGTGTATCAAGCGGAGATCCTTGCAATTAAGGAAGTGGTGGAATGACTAAGATATAATGTCATAACGACGATTGGCATAATTGTCTTCTCAGACACCAGGCAGGGAATTGTAAAGCGGACGAGCTTGCGTTCCCAGGGATACTGGAATCTGTGGATATGCCTCTAGCGACATGTAAGCTAAGTTTTCAGTACCAGGTCCGAAGGGCAACGAATGATAGTCATTCTGACCGTTTCGCTGTTCCACAGTGTTGCATGCGCATTCGTCGCCCACTCCCTTAACTCCGACTGCGTCGACCCAAAAGGATTCGGGTTAACCAACTTTATTGACTGCAGTCCTCTGGCCTTCACCGCCAAGTCATCTGCCCTTTCATTCTCTCTTACTCCGTTAAGCCCCGGCATCCAAACGATGCGGATTGTGCCATCCCCAGAGAAGGCGTTAATCTTCTTCTTACACTGCAAGACTATTCGTGACCTTTCCGTTCTGGTTGTTATTGCGCTTAGGGCAATTTTACTGTCCGTAAAGATGTTCATCCTCGACGTTCTTGCGTTAGCACCACACCACCTCACGCATTCCGTGATCACCGAATCTCTGCCTGTATGACCATATTATGGTCAGGCAGTCTAAAACAGATCTCAGTCCCTGGGTTCTCAATGTAGACCCCCTGCCCACTCTGTCCTCCCCCAGCTTTGATCCATCCGTGTAACATGATCTTCCAGATTGCAATACTAGGGTTCCGTCAATCCAAGACTGTGCCTCTGGCAGCAGTCGTCCTCAAGGTTCATCTCAGGTATCCGATCGGAATCCTCTTCCCTTCCTTCCAGGTTTCGTGTTGTCGCCTCGATTATACCGCGATGGTATGCTCTACTCCCATCCTCAATCCCTTCTCCCATCGCCTTAAGTCTCATAACCGCAGTGGCTGCCTCACACTTAATCTGAATGTCAATGGGTCGAATATCTAGAATAGTCTCCAGTGCCCTAGTAGGCGTGGTCCTCATCGCTCCGTCTATGCCAAGACAACATGTTCTCTAAACCTGTTGTATATTGCACTTTTTCTCCATAGCAGTCCACCAAACTACTGAAGCCTAAGTAAGTATTGATCTAATCACGCTCCAGTAAGGCCAGTGGACAATCCCTATTTCGAGTCTACAGCCCGTATATATACTGCTCAACATCTGTAAGCTTTCTCAGTACGCCCCTGAATGTGACAAATCCAATTCAGTTTCTTGTCCAAGATCACACCTAAGTAGTTGACCTTGTCAGATATCGAAACCGTTTCGTAGAGGAAACGTGGTGCGTTAAATTTACCCACCTTCGTCTTCCTCGTGAAGAGGCATATTTCAATCTTCTCTGGGTTAATATTGAGACCTCTATGTCTAGCCAAGTCATATGCCATATGCAAGACCCTTTTGGCCGTTTGCATAGCTGGTTCGGATCCTCACCCTTTAGAAGTATTATAACATCGTCTGCGTAGCAGACGTGTTCAAATCCCTCCTCAGTCAGCATCCATAATAGGTCATTTATGGTGACAAACCATAGGAGTGGCGATAAAATGCCGCCCTGTGGCTTGCTTTGTGCCACTTTCCCCCTTATATTTATGCCATTTATGACCGGGTCCACCCGTTAATGGTCTAAGAATTGGATCAGTGTGTCGGTCCGCAGTAAAAGTCCCCGACTTAACTATCAAGCAGTTTTCTGACACGAGAGAACATACCTTCATGTGGAGCAGAAATCAAGATTCCTTAGTCCCCCGGAGAGAAAGTCCAAAAAGGAGTCAAAAAGTGACGAATAGAACTTTACTCCTGTCGCAACTGGATATCGAAATATCGATAGTAACCTTACTATTACACGAGGTGCCCAACTTTCCCTAGCATGGATCAGCACCAAGACCCACTTGGGTCCATAGTTCAAAAGTTCTTTTTTTGGTCTTTAAAATTAGATTCACCCAACCGCTGGGGGAAGGAAATAAAGCCTTAGCCCCTTTCAAAAGTTCTAGAATTATTTCCAAGATTTTTTGATTTGGCAACACTGCGATGTGATGGACTTAATTTATTAAATCAATAATGATATGACGCTTAAGTCAAGTTTGGGTATAAATTAGGAGTCTAAGAAAAACATTTATAGTGCATTGGCAATTTAGAATTTATCACGCTGCAGCCTCATACTTACATCATTTATGGCATTAACAACGTCCATGCCCTCTAAGACCTTGCCAAAGACAGTATGTTGGCCATCTAACCATCTGGCAGCAACTGTTGTAACATAAAACTGGCATCCATTTGTATTCGGACCACGATTTGCCATACCCAAATAGCCAGGTCTTATGTGTTCAATATCCAATGCTTCATCTTCGAAGTACTCCCCATAAATACTTGTAGAGCCTGTTCCATCACCGTTAACTATATCACCACCTTGTATGATGAAACGATCAACAACCCTATGAAATTCTGAACCCACATATGTGGTGCCATTTATGCCTCTCGAGCAAATGTGACGAAAATTAGCCGTTGCCTTTGGAGCCCTTTCACCGAACAGCCCGAATATGATGCGTCCCATGGGTTGCTTTTTATGCTTTACATCCATATAGACTTTCGAAGTTACCACGAAACTTAAAGCCATTGCGGACGTTTGAAATGTGGCTAAAACTAGGAAAACGTTAACGAAATTCATGCTTAATGGATGTTAATTATTCAAGTTTACTTTTTACACTGAATAGGAAAATGTCTGCAATGGTGGTTTAGGGGCATTTTTTTCTTTTTTCGGTTTTTAAGTGAGACATGTGAAACCTTAGAAATTTCTTTGGTGCTACATTGAAAATCGTATTTTCATCGATTTTCTAGAATTTTTTTGTTTCCGAAATGCGCTCCGCATTCATACATGACCCGCACATAGTTGGATTGCGTCATAGTGTCACCTTTCTTTTCCTCCCCATTTCCTTTGCGGATGAGTACACCATACTGGGGTACCAAAAATATGGAGGTGATTTGTGGTTTTTTTGCCACAATAAAAAACTAATCAGACATACCAAACAGAACGGTGCTTTAACATGAATGCATAAAATTCCCCCTTGGGTTTACCCAATCGCCATATGGTATATTAAGGACTCCCAATATGTTAAAAATCTTATATATAAAACTCAATTTGTGTTTGTTTGTTTGTTCCGTACAGACTCAAAAACGGCTGAACCGATTACCTTGAATTTTTCAGCGATTGTGTAGGTTGGTGTGGAAGGAAACGTAGGCTATATAATTTTTTGATATCGGGAGGGGGCGGACCCTCCCCTTACCCCAAAAGTACTACCCAAAAATTAAAGTGAACCGATCGGCACAATATGGGATTCAAATGAAAAGTATTCAAGAGTAGAATACGAATTTCATAATAAAAGTAGGGTCCAAGTACCTGGGGGCCGCCCCAGCCCCAAAACCCATTAAAATAGGTTTATTTGACGATCATGACAATATGGGACTCAAATGAAAGGTATTCGGGAGTAGATTAAGAATATGGTCAGGCTTTATAATTTATTGATAACGGAAGGGGGCGAATCCTCCACCGTTACCCCAAAAACACCACCCAAAATCAAAAGTGGACCGATAAGGACAATATGGGTATCAAATGAAAAGGTTGCGAGAGTAGATAACTAGTCTGGCATACAAATTCATTTCGAAGTATAGGGGGTTACCCCACTTCCACAAAAACGACCAAAATGTGCACATTAGCCAATCACGGATATATTTGTTTGTTTGTTCAACATAGACTGAAAAACGACAGATCCAATTTTCTCGAAATTTTCGCATATTGTGTAAGATGATGGTCAGGAAGGAAACATAGACTATAAAATTTTTCGGTATCGGAAGGGGGACGGACCTTCCCGCTTATGCCATAAACACAACCCAAAATCAAGTGGACCGATCGGGACTATAGGCATTAAATGAGAGGTATTGAAGAGTAGAATAGATTATGGTATCCAAATTTGAGACTAAGTAGCCATCGGGCCGCCCCAACCCCTAAACTCCCTCAAACAGACATATTGGACATTCATTTCAATATGGGGCTCAAATGAAAGCTATTCGCGAGTAGATTTCAAATCTGGCATTCAAAATCAGATCGAAGTATAGGGGGTCATGCCACCCCTCAAAAACGCCATTAGACCCATTATCCATTAGACAATATGATACTTGGCTGAACCGATTTTCTTAAAATTTTCATTTGTCTGGAAGGAAACATTGGCTATATAATTTTTTGATATCAGAAGGGGTGGACCCTCTCCTTTACCGCATAAACACCACCCATATCCGAAAGTGGCCCGATGGGCACAACAAGGATATCAAATGAAAGGTTTTGGAGACCAGAATACGAATATAATATTAAAATTTGGGTTCAAATACCCAGTGGGGGGTTGGGGGGAGGGGCCCCAACCCCAAAACTCCTCTAAACAGATATATTCGAAGTTCATGTCAATATGGGACTCAAATGAAAAGTATTAGGCAGTAGGTTACAAATATGGCATAAAACATTAGGTCCAAGTAATGGGAGGACGCCCACCCCCAAATTATATTAGCCGACCATGGTTGTATGGGACTCAAATGGAGGCCACCATAGCGTAGATGTTATCAAATATGGCATAAAACATTAGGTCCAAGTAATGGGAGGTCGCCCACCCCCAAATGGGCATGTTAGCCGACCATGGTTATATGGGACTCAAATGGAGGCCACCGCAGCGCAGGGTTAGCGTGTCCGCCTATAACGCTGAACGCCTGGGTTCGAATCCTGCCGAGACCATCAGAAAAATATTTTCAACGGTGTTTTTCCCCTCCTAATGCTGGCAACATTTGTGAGGTACTATGCCATGTAAAACTTCTCTCCAAAGAGGTGTCGAACTGCGGCACGCCGTTCGGACTCGGCTATAAAAGGGAGGTCCCTTATCATTGAGCTTAAAACTCGAATCGGACTACACTCAGTGATATGTGTTAGTGTTAGTGGAATGTTCATGGGCAAAATTTGCATTTGCAAATGAAAGGTATTAGGAAGTAGGTTACGAATATGACATTAAAATTTGCGTTCAAGTTTAGGTGGCGCTTTTCCTCCTAAAGATAAGTCAAATGGGTTATTCGACCCATTATGACAATATGGAACTCAAATGAAAGGTATTTGAGAGTAGAAAACGAATTTGATATCCAATTTTGGAGCCAAGTGTTTAGGGGTACGCCCTAAAGCACCCCCTACACTGAACTTCTTTTCCGTTGGGAATAAAGAACGTAAAAAGTGCCGGTGGCCGCCCCAGCCCCAAAACACCCTCCAAACGGTTCATATTTACCGGCCATGACAATATGGGGCTCAAATTGAAGGGATTTGGTAGTGCAGCACGAATTTGATTTCCATATTTGAGTCGAAGTGTTTGAGGTGCCATCCCTCCCGTAATGAGAACATTACCCTAAGAAGGAACATTACCACCAGGGACCGAAAAGGGGCAAATCTCACACATTAATGAGTGCTTTGCGATTCAAGGGTCTTTCCTGACAAGGGACCTTTTTTATAGCCAAGTCCGAACGCCGACACCTTTTTGGGCAAAATTTTTTAAACGACCATGCATGGCATTGTACCTCGCAAATGTTGCCAACATTAAGAAGGGATAAACGCCGCTTTGTTCGATGTTCTCGCCAGGATTCGAACGCGTTCAGCGTCATAGGCTACAATGGCATGAATTCGATATCCGCATTCAGGTCGAAGTGCCCCACCCTTAAAAGATATTAGAGAGTTACAGCCCTATTCTGAATAACAATTTTCTGGGAGTTTGTTCCCTATTCCCTTATTCTAAACAAACTTCGAAAATGGGAAATGTCTCCCAGGGGAAAAAGTAGCTATTGTGAATCAATATAAAAGGGAGAATGAGACAATAAAATTTGGGAAAAATTCCCCTAAACAAATGGAAGGGAGTTAGTATAAAAAATTATGAATTTAATAACGAACATTTTTTTCAATTCACTTTTTCATTTCACTAAAGAAATGGAAGGGAGTTAGTTACCACTTACCACTTCTTATTATTTACGAACAATTTGTTATGTTCGGAAATTTTTTTTCACTTCACTTTTTCATTTCACTTCCATCAAAAACAAGGACAAATTTTGTTAAGTTCTACCAGCTTAAATGTCATATACCCGCCACAGAAGATTACCATAAGTTTTTCAGATTTATTGACGGTAAAAGACGAAAATTCTAGCATTGGTAAATGAATATACATTTGTATGTTGTTGTTGTTTTTGTAGCAGTGTGTCGTAGATCGATGCAACAGCCCTTGCCGATGAAGGACTTCATTGGGTCAATACGGAACGTACATCCGGCTGCCACGGGATATACATAGGTATCAAAGTATGTGATTCATATTTTAATATCCTTAGACCCACATGTATAAAGAGATGTTGTAAAGTGATGCTAAAAAGAGGTCCCTTATTATTGAGTTTAAAGTAGATATGATTGATATGCAAGAAGTCTTCTGCCTGTTTATTACATTACACTTCAGACCATCAGCTACTAAAGAATACTGCCACATTTGGCAACGTTCACAGGGATATAAATAAATCCATAGTCCAATAGCCGTGCCAACCAATAAGAAAAGCGGCTGCCGCCCGGAATGTCGATTAGATATTCAAGTTCTAGCTGCATAAATGTAGGTCTTTAAATAAACCATCTTATCAGGCAGCCCACCGCAGCGTTCATGACGACGTAGTCAAAGCAAAACTTTATATAACTCAGTTAAGTATGGGGTTGCCCAAAAAGTAATTGCGGATTTTTCATATAGTCGGCGTTGACAAATTTTTTCACAGCTTGGGACTCTGTAATTGCATTCTTTCTTCTGTCAGTTATCAGCTGTTACTTTTAGCTTGTTTTATAAAAAAAGTGTAAAAAAAGTATATTTGATTAAAGTTCATTCTAAGTTTTATTAAAAATACATTTACTTTCTTTTAAAAAATCCGCAATTAATTTTTGGGCAACCCAATAGTTCTGCCCAAGAACGATCCGGTAAATTCAGCTACCTAAACTCCTTTTGGCAAGGGAATACGCCAACGTCCACCAGACCACTCTGAAAGGATCTCATTTTAGCCAACGATTGTTGGATGAGAACGGAAAGTTGTTATCACAACATAGAAATTTCGTGACAGGCTGTAGGCCATAATTGTGCACTATCAAAATTCAAAAAGTAAAACAAACATTACAAAAGCAACACTAAACATGCTTGTAAACTTGTTAACAAACTTTGTAACTTTTTTCCAAAAAATTATAGTAAAATTTTTAGCCAAAATGAAACAGCTGAAGCAAAACAGCTGTTTTCGAAAATTCGAAATTCCCTCTCCCAAATGTTTCTTCTCCCCATCCAATCAGAATAAGAGAATTTTATTCGAGGGAATAAACTCCCAGGGAATTTTCAGAATTGAGCTGTTAAAGAAGACGCAGCGGAGCGGGCCCGGTTTGGCTAGTACCCAATAAAGAACACACAAAATATGTATAGTTCAACATTAGTGTTTTTATATATTTATATTTATGTTTTTCCTCTAGTTTTATTTAAAATAGGTACTTCTATTTGGATGGTACAAAACCTAAACATAATTGCTTTAGAGACAATAATAATAATAATCATATATCCATTATGGTTTGTACGTGTATTAAAAATATCAACATAAACGTATGTATGTGTGTATAAGTTTATCTCTAATATTGTAGTAGTATGTAATAAAGCGTACGGTACTATATATGTATATGAATACTTTTATAAACTATATAACAAAACGACACATTTACATCTACACACAAAGTATAGGAGGAGTTTAGGTTTCTTACGAAATTATTATTTCTTACACTTTTGTTTTGTGATATGCTATAAAATACTTAGCAATTGAATTGTATGATTTCATTTATCAAATAGATTTTTTTTTACTTTCTTGCTTATTTACAAAATTGAGCAGCGCGAAGCGGCAGCAATGGAGGTGGGTTAAAATAATTCCATAACATTAATACATACGGGGGAAATAACTTGAAAATAGCAGTGTGTAAGAAATTCATCTTTTTTTATCATATATGAAACGATTACATCCAAAATGTATGTCTATGCTAAATTATCTTAGGAAAACGTCTTGTTGTGGTTTTTTGTAAAATAATATTTAAAAAAAAGAGTATAAGGAAATGCAAAATGGTACGTTCATTGATTTAAAATATGAATATAACTCTATATACATATATGTATGATACTAAGAATAAGTGATAATAAGTGCCTTGTGGGTTAATTGATTGTTTTGTTTGTTTTTACTTAAGCAATATATGTACATTATTCATATGAAAAATTTTGAAATTTTTCAGATCTAATTGTGATATACAAAAACGATTGTTTTCATGATTTCCATTTTGATTTTCTAATATAGAATATATTTAGTTTATGTAGTTAGGTATTTCATTGTAATGAACCTTTCCGTTTGATGATGGCGCGGTCCGCTCGCCGTCTTAGGAAAGTTTTTTTGGTTTTCTCTTCTTCAATTCTCCTGCATCTTTGCAATTGTAGGCGAGAGGGCAGGATTGGCGCGCGCGCGCGCGCAATAGCATTTTATAACAGTCTTTGTAGATTCTCTCTCTACTCATCAGGCTTATACGAATGCTCATTCCATGTTATGGCTGTATCCACTACATTAAATGAGATTATCACAGTCTTTTTTTGTCAATTTGTGGTTAGGCATTGTTGGGGAATGCTGCATACTGTCATCTTCCAAGGCGGAGGAAGAAGTTGCCCATTCCTATATGCGCTTACTCTTGGAAGGATGTATAAACTTGCAAGATTTGCCCAAACGACAGTGACCTCGCATGAAGGCTTTGCAGACACCGTTATTGCTATTGCCGCCGCCACTACCACCGCCTCCACGATTATTAGGACCAGTACCAGCTGGTCGCCAATTACCGCCACCTCCACCGCCGCCATTGTTATCATGGAAGTTGTTGCCACCATTAGTTCTCCAGTTGCCGCCGCCTCCGCCATTGTTGCGATTATTTGGACCATTCATCATGTTGGGACCATTGTTACCCATACCCATGGGACCAGCGCCCATGCCATTCATCATGTGTGGTGGCACCATCGGACCCCCAGGACCCATTACGCCAAAGTTGTTGCCTGGTGGGCCACCGAAGGGATTCGCATTCATTTGACCAGGGCTGCCAAATGGATTGTTATTGTTGAATTGATTGTTGAAATTCTGTGTAGGACCGCCGCCATTGTTCATCATGTGGCCACCCCTTGGGGGAACGACCATATCCATAATGGGACTGCCATGACTGTTATTGAAAGGGTTAACGCCGCCCATCATGGGCATATTACCAGGCATCAAGCCACCATTAGCATTTCTTTGCCACTGGGAATTATTCTGCATAGTATTTAGGGCTGGATCAGCGCCAGCAGCAGCAATAGGACTAACTCCCCCACCAAAGGGATTTAGAACGGTATTAAAAGCTCCTTGATTGTTGTTGGCTACACCACCATAGCCTCCCACATTACCCATATTATTGGGCAAAGGACTAACCACCAAAGATGATTTGCCGCCGCCAAACATATCAACGGGACTGCCCAAACCTCCGGTGCCAGCCAGAATCATACTACCACTATCACCATCCTTGGGAGAGCCTCTAGGCTCAGGCCAAGGCATGCTGGTAAAATCATTTACAGCATCAGGATTGCCTGTCAGATCGTCCAATGGTATAATGGGTATATCATGATTAAAGATGGGCTCAATCTCTGCCTCAGCTGGTGAATCGGGTATTAGAGCCTGGGTAAAGTACAGAGCACGCAAGGTGGTCATTTCACGTTCTGCTTGTATTTTTCTTTGCTTCGACTGACTACCCTCCGGATGCGGAGGCACATCGTCGACCTCAATTAGAGGTTTCCAATTTGTCTGAGGCTCCATATTATCCTCTTGATTAAAGCCGCGACGTGCCAAGACAATGGCATCACGTTCATTGAAGCGTTCCAGATTCTTCATATCCATGAAAGAGGTTTTAGTGACATTTACCCGCTCATTTTCATCCAATTCAAAGTAGCGAATTTGCTCCAAAGTTTCTTGAGGTCGCCAGGTTAACTTCTTTTTGGGGCCCTTGCGACGATGTAGCATGAGAACACCAGGGGGGCCATTGGGTCCACAGCCAGGTCCAGGCTTTTTGACCTCCACAACCTCACTCGCAGCATCGGATGAGCCATCCTCATTGGCCGTCGTCTCATCCTTAGATGTTTTGGTGCCGTTTTCCTCCTTAAGATCTTCATCTTTTGTAATATCAATGACACCAACGGCGGCATCCAAATCCATTTTCTTTTCCTGGGCCACTTTTTGCTCTATATCTTCTTTGACTTTCTTCAGGGGTATATCATCATCATCATCGTCATCATTTTCCTTATCAATGTTTGTAGCTTCTTCACTAGTGTTTTTGGTGCTGTTTGCAGCTGGTGTTGAAGAACGTTCCTGATCTTCATTTTCCTTATCCGATTTAGAGTCTTCTGTTTTCGATTCATCCAATGTATCTTGATAGAATTTTAAGGGTGCCACTTTTGTTACATCGGGACTATTCGGGGACGATGGACCTTCTTTGGCGGAAGCGCTGCTGTTGGCAGCTGCATTTCCCGAGGCAGAACTATTAACGCGTTTGCGTTTGGTAACCTTTTTGGGTCCCGTGGCGGCAGAGAGGGCATCTGAGAAGAGATTTGTTTCAACAAGGGTTTGTACTGCAAAATAAAAGCGAGAAAGAGAAACGTTAGAGGGTATATTTTTAGTGAAAACTTAGCATATTAAAGAGAAAACATGGCATTGTTGTTGTCTTCGGGCATTTGCATTTGCTGTATCAAAAGGCTTAAAAGAAAAGAAAAATAAATATGACAATACTTGGCTTACAGGCTAAGGTGTATATCCATAGTGGCATGGTGAGGATTAATATCCGCACTCTCTTTTCAACCTAACCTAAATATGGCATTGCCTAAACTTGGAAGAATAATATCCTTCGAAGTGGCAACTTCAATTTGTGGTCTTATGTATTGAGTGTTACTTTGGCATCTTGGTGTTGTAATCGCATAGGCGGAGGTGATCGTTATCAAGCTCGTATAGGTGGGCAAGTTCGCTTCGGCCTATAGAACCGTTCGCTGCGGCAAACGTTATGGATATCTTTTAGTGTCTCCCAAAAAGTTTTGATAGTAAGAGGTTATGAGTTCACCAGAAACTGCTTAAAGTTCTAAATTTGACTGGGATACATTTTACCCACTATATTCTACAGAATTTCAAGACAAGCAAACTTGGACTACGGAATATCTGAACAGAATCGTGGAGAATCGTACGGTACCTAATTTTTGTTAAAGAAACGACCTGAAGGAATTATTTCCGAAAACCCCTGTAGCGATGTAAGGTGATTTTATTAAAGTTGAATTAAGCTGCTTAAGAGAAGTTGACATTGTTGAGACTCACTCCAAGATCCCTAAAGTGTTGCTTTGACATCTCTCAGACTCATGGGTAAATGAGGCGAAAATACATGCCGCGCTACATTAATAGGCGAATAGGAACTACATTTTAAATACCGACTAATGATTTGAACCAGGGCTGCAGATTCAACTAAAGTCCATGTTTTAAATCCAGAGTCAAAGAATTCACCCGCACTCGGTGTGCGGTTCAGAATTGAGCAAGTTTGGTCCTTCTCCGGCTTAATTCACCCACCTGAGGTCATGGTCAGACTCCGTAAGGCTGTTTTGATCTTCTTTACTAAAGTTGATATAGGAGGGGGGGAGATTTGTCTTTAGAAATTAAGAGCGCTCCTCGTCAATTCTAAGGACTTTTTTAGGGATTGTGACATTTTAGTCTCAACTTGCGGTCAACTTTGAGGACTATTCATTGGAATTTTCTTCAAATTATGAGGTTCCTTCAATTTTGAGGTGACTCATTGCAAAACTTTCTTTAAAATTAAGAGAACCATTCAACTTAGAGATCAAAATAACAGTGGTTCTAAAACTTTTGTCAAATTGAGAAATCTCATTATATAAGGACGACCCAGGAGATCTTCGACTCAATTGGCACTTAGTGTAATTTAAGATATTTCTCTTTTCAAACAAGAAAGTCGCGACGACAAATCAAGAGAATAAATCAATTTTGAGGATAACCCGTCAGTGGTTGCAAAAGATATTATCCACATTGAGAACATATCATTGGTCGTGGTAAAAATGTCATAAAATTAGGAAGATCCTCCAACATTGTGGTCATCTCATAATTGGTTTTAAAACTTTCGTCAAATTAAAAGGTCTCATCAAATAAACAGCGACTTCACACACTTCTTTTGCTAGATAAGCAGGTCTCTCTTTGAGGTCATAAATTTAGTGGTTGTAAAACTTGCACATATTAAGAGAACAAGACAGCAAATGAGGACATATCATCAGTGATTGCAAAACTTTCGTCAAATAAAGAGGTTTCATCAAGTAAGGAGAACTATGACTCAGTTGGCATTCAGAGTGATTTCTGACATTTCCTTTGTCGGTGAACTCCTCAACATTGAGAACATCTAATCGGTGGAGGAACCGTCAACTTTGACGATAAGGATATCTCTTTAGTGGTATCATTAGAATAAGAGTAATTCTATGACTCAATTGGCATTCAAAGTGATTCCATTCTCAAAAGCATCTTAACTTGGTGTTCCACCTTCAACTCGAAGCAATGTACGGCACAGAAAATGCTGGTATTGCCAAAGCCTTTACATAAGCAAATGGTTGTTGTTGTTGTAGCATTGTGTTGTACACCGAGGCGGCAGCTCTTGCCGATGAAGGGTTCCATCGGGTTAATCCGGTACGTACAACCTGCTCCCATGGGATTGATCGGATTGCAAATGTTCATTTTCGGATGCAATTAAACAAATGGTTGTCAACTAAGAGAATCTGTTTATGAGTAGTATTAACATTTTTGAACTTGCGGGTAATTATGACGCCTATGACGCTAAACGGCTGAGTTCGAATCTTGTCGAGAAACCACGACAATTTTTTCAACAGTAGTTTTGGCCTAGTTAAGCTGCCGACATTGGTGAGGTTTAAGCCTTTAGAGTTGTCACCGTGCGGCACCGCATTCGGACTTGGCTTTAAAAAGGAGGTCCTTGCCATTGAGTTTAAACTTCAATCTGACAGCTCCCATTGATATGCGTTCCTTAATGGAGTGTTTTTGGACAAAATTTGCAAATTGCATACCAATGTTTACTTGCTGACTTTCGTTCACTGAAATGCATCTAAGAGTTAATTTCTCAATACATTTTTATGTGATATGAACTTTGAAAGGTCCTTATCGGCATTCATAGAAACTAAAGATGTTGCAATCACTTAAAACTTTCTGTGACTCAATTTCAATCTGATGATTGAAATTGAGCATTTCCAAATGCAAACTGGCATCTGCAAAAGGAACTCATAACCAAAGTTTAAATTTTTATGAACTCTAGGACATTTACGGATCAAGTTCCATATAATGGAATTTTCATAATAGCTGAATTTCCTTTTAAAACACAAGAGTGGCGTAAAAGCCAATCATCATAAGGAAAATATACTTAATTTTGAGTCTTGACATGTTGTGAAGGCTGCCGTGGAGCATAGATAAGCATGCCTAAGGCCTATGACACAGAAGGCTTAGTTTCAAATACTGGCGGCAACCAGAATAAAAATTTCAGCGTGAGACCTTTAGCCATAAAAATTTCATCGTGAGGCCTTCAGCCATGAAACATCTCTATGGTAAGATGGAGTTTTTGGCATGTCGTTGGGACTCGGCTTTCATTATTATGAGAGAAGTAGATAAAGCATTTCTTCAATGTTATGCTTGTGGAGAAAAATGGGAATAAGCCAACAAATAAAGGATTTTTTTCGAAATTATTAAGTCCAGCAACTTCAATCCGATATTTGAGTTGTTTCAGTATGCCAAAAGGAAGCCAATTTATAGGTCGATTATGGATTGCTTGCCCAACGGGCAAATTTGTTATAGAAATGTCCATTTCTGCATTGTATATTTTTTTTAAAATATCCTTAGTGCTTCATTTGCCATCCATAATCGATACCTTAGATCTAAACATGGAGATATATGAACCTTAACCATAGATGAAGATCTCTAGAACCTTCAGTCGATATCGAAAATCTAAAAGGTTTGTTATTTGAAGTTCAAAATTCGAATAGGAGTGGAGATCTCTAAGGATCTTTGAAATTGAAAACCTAAATCATAATCAATCGTTGTAATGCGTTTCAAGTATTTTTGAAGGTCCTTACTTCTTCTCTATATATATACCATAATACTATATTTCTATATAACTCCAGACATTCATAAAATAAAATAAAAAAAATCTTGAAAATTATTCGCTTCAGAAACATCTCCCACATATGCCACATATGCCACCTTCCAGTGTTACAGAAAATGATATACGCTTTCTATAGTTCCTTTGAGCTTGGTAGTAAGTTCGTTCATTTGGCAATGGCTTGGTTGGAATAGTAAACAAATAAAAATATTACTGCATAAAACACACATACCCAACAAATGAGTGTCATTTGAACTGGCTTTTAGAAAAACAGGGTCAACTCTCTTTGACCTTGAGGAAAATGGTAAGTGGAGAAACAAAAGAAACATCACCCGAAAATATATTTTTGAAAGGTCTATCTTCTCACTATACTTCTGACATTTATGTAAGGTTATGGTCCACAAAGCATTAGGATTAGATGTCAATGGTATGCTTAAAAACGTCGAAGTACTTTATTTTATATTCTGAACCTAGCAGTAAGCCATCTAAAAACATCACAAGGCAGCAACAGCCGACTCATTAAAAACGTTAAGACGTGGCTCGTTTGCCAGCAATTCATTGGCCTAAAGTAAAAACTTTAACTTGATCCGTGATCAAGTGAATGATTTGGGAGGCACCATAACTCAAAAAACTGCTGTGGTCGCTTCAAAATTAAAAAATGCTTAACAGAAGACAGTTATGAATTTTTTGTGAAGATCAATTTCGTTTGCATTAGTTGTTGGAGTTGGGAGTTGAGTTCTCAACTCCGAACCAAAGTCCGACTCCAGCTTAAAAGTCCGACTCCGGCCTAAAAACTCGACTCCGAAGCCCTGGTTTCGACCCCCACACTGGTCAATCCCCTGGCAGCCGGTTGTACGTACTAGATTGACCCGGTGGAGTCCTTCATCGGCTAGGGCTATAGCCTTAGTGTACAACACACTGCTACAACAATTACAACCTTAACATTGAAAAGCCAAGTACACTCCCAACTCCGCCACCGAAGCAAAACCTCTGCGAAATTTTCTAATTTCTTTAAATATATTGCCCTACACGATGTAGGCGAAAATATGTTCCTCTTAGTGACTATCGCGAAACAAATGTTATCATGATGCTGAATACCTACTCGACGAAAAGATCAAAAATATTTGTAAGCGATAGTTTTCCTAAAGGATCTAGAGGTCAACGTGAAGCCGCGGTTAGCATGTACGGCGAACGCCTGGGTTAAAATCCGACATGAACATCTGAAAAGTTTTCAGCGGTGGTTATCCCTTTACTAATGCTGGTATCCTTACTAACATGAGGTATCATGACATGTTAAAACTTCTCTAACAAATGGTGTCACTATGCTGCACGGCGTTCGAACTTGGCACAAAAAAGGAGTCCCCTTAACATTGAGTTTAAACTCTAATCGGACGGACAGAAGTTTAGCCATGTTCTTAAATGGAATATTCATGGGAAATTTAGTAAAGAAAGTTTGCCTCTGTTCCTTAATGGAATGTTCATGGGTAATTTAGATAAGTATCTTGAGAAGAATATAGATACATATACTTAGGTCGAGGATTCCTTGAGATTGCCCACCAAACAACCGTAAGTACGCTTATTAATAACTTACTAAAAGAAGTATTACGATAGGCTTGGGTTCTGTGGATCAACACATAGAGTGACATATCAAGGTGAGATGTCCCAAATTTTTTGGAATATAGGCTTTTCAATTAATAATCATTTATGGTTAGGGGAAAGTTACCCGACACTCTAAGACACATGCTTCAGAAACATTGACGTACGACAGCGAAGTGGGCGGACGAAAGAGGTCTAGCCACTAATCCGTCTACAGAGGATGTTGTTCTTATCAATAGGAAATGATGAATGTTTTGTTTGAAGAGAAATTGAACTAGAAATCTAACATTTTGGAAATTGCGGAAAAATTAAACGTTTGCACCTGCTAGAGGGCCATTGGTAAATGTTGAGGAGCTTTAACCACGTGTTATGCACTGGATGCATACGGCAGTTGTTAGACTTATAATGACAGCTATTCACCCTTATTCCCGTTGTCGAAGGCGAAAATCTACAGCAGTCGTAGTCGAAGGCGAATATCACATTTTATGGTATTCTGTAACTTATTCGCTTTCGACAGTTTGATAAGAGAAAAATATTGTGGTAAATAAAAAAATTGTATAAAAGTAAGTTCCATACTCTTTGGAAAGACAGAACCGATGTAATTTAAAATGCAATTAACTTATATATCGATCGTTTTGGTCAAATTTGACAGTCGAATTCGACTTACGTGATACCAAATATGTAAACGAATTTTAGTTTTCGACAACCGTAATACCATTTTGTAAAAAATTCGACATTCAACTACGCCATCACCAATCGGAATAAGGGGGATTAAATATCTGGGGAATATTTTTCTGAATTCAAAATACCCCGTTGACTGACGTAGATCTCTCAACGAAATAGCTGAACGGTTTAAAATTCTTCAGTTCTGGGTGCCGGGCCACAGAGATATTGCAGGGAATTGTTTTTGTAGCAGACTGTGACGTTAGCCCTTGCCGATGAAGCACTCTATCGGGTTAATTCGGTACGTACAACCGGCTGCCGTGAGATTGTTGTAGAGCAGACAAGCTTGCAAGACTATCTCCAGGGAAACTGGAATCTGTGCGTATGCCCATAGCAACATGTTAAGTACTTCTTTGAGATTAGGCTCGAAGTGCAAGAGATGGCAGGAATTCATGAATTGGTAGCAGAGAACGTTCCAAGATAATCTGACCCAATTTAAAATTGAAGAGGACAGAAGCCTCACTCACCAGAACCGCCATGGCAGTAAACTACTTGGCCTTAAAGTAACAATTTCGGCAGAAGCTGTCAGGACTTCGAAGAAGAGGAAACTGTGGAACAGCCATGGACAATTATTGTGTACATGTACTACAAGAACTTAAGTCCACGAGCTTGGAAATAATATGCACGTGTATGCCCAATACTGATATAAAACATCTGCTGTATGCCTGTTCTGCATTAGCCAGAATATTTTTATTCCTCGGAGGACTTGTCTGATTTGGCGGATTCGATAATTCGCAAATTGTCAAATATAAACCATAACGTTGGATTATAGAAGAAAACTTCCTTCTGTTACTGTTGTACCACAATGCACAAAAATGTTTAAGTGATTTTGATTGCAGACTGCCAGTAAATTCGCACCTAACAACCTAACCTAATTTCTTCAAAATCACACATCTTCCGCTGTAGGGAAGAAAAAACGCAAAGAACTTGGAAATTTTTAAAGAAAAGTTAAACTAACCTTAAAATATTGGCTTTATTTTTAGAATTAAATTTTAACAAAAAAAAAACTGAGAAATGCTCAACAGTGAAGAACAAAACTGACATACATATTTCTAATACTTTATCACAATCGTGATCCCTCATTAGGCATTGCCACATCTAATCAATCAATGTTATGTGTGCAGGTATGTGTGTGCGTCTTTCAAAGTTACACATAACCAAACGTTTTCATTACTACGACTACTACCAAACTTCAAGGACTAACCAGCTCATTTGTATTGTTTTGTTTATGTTTTTTATTGATTGCAATAAATAATATTTTATTGTTATTGCTTTTTTTAAATCAATGATTATTTTTTAATTCATATACTAGTGTATATATATAGTTTAGAGACTATTTAATACTTATCAATAAGGACCAGGTAATATTAGATATATATTGAATATATTTGTATACTTATCACGTATTATGCATTGTGTATATCCCACATACTCTGGGGAGCCATCACATCGGCAGTATTGTTTTTTAAAGGCTGTAAAATAAAGTTAAAGCTTTTCATGTTTACGATCGAGTATCGTGCTCTTCCACCGTTTACAACGTACAAACGGTCATTTTCGCAGCAGGGTAATGTTTTTGTTTTGTGTTTGCCGATTATAAACGAGTGTAAACGTAGTTTTAAGGTTGCCGTGGTGGGTTTTTTTTTGTAGGTTATCACTTGTCTAGGTATCTTTTTTAGTCAACAAACCATAAAAATACCTCTTGTTCAATAGGTTCTCTGTAACACTCACGAATTTAGCAACGCGGTAACATGTTTGTATTTATCCTACCTGTTTGTTGTTTGAGTAAAAATTTAATTGACATGTTGGGGAAATGTTATATGCATTTTTCCGCTCTCTCTCACTCTCTCTCTAACCTTGAAAAATGGCAATCGATAGAATTCAAGGTGCAATATAAGCAAAGGCAAGGCGCTCAATTTTATTGTGACTTTCTATCTCTCTCTCTCTCCCTCACAGATTCCCATAAGCATTACGACGATGGAAAAAAAACACATAAGTGTATATTCTTAATCTCTTTTGTAAGGAGTCTCATGTGGCAAATGACTCAATCCTAAAAAGTTCTCACCACAAGTTTTCATTATTTCAACAATACTCTTCAAATATGCAGCCGTTCTCTACAGTAGCAAGATAAGTAAATTTAATTCAATGTGTTTTATTAGCAAAGACAAGCAATTCAAACTTATTATGGCATCATTCGCCCATGTTAAAAGATGAGTGAGGAAACAACACATTAATGTTTGTTCTTGATCTCGTGCGAATACTCACACTGGCAAACCGTTCTCTCCCAAGTATTTCACCATATTATTGGCGCAGTGCAGAGTTTAGCATGTCGACCTATGACGCTGAACGCATGGTTTCGAATCCTGGCGAGAACATCAGAAAACTAGAGGCTCAAGAAGTCAAGACCCAAGATCGGTTTATATGGCAGCTATATCAAAACATGGACCGATTTGAACCATAATTAGCGCAGTTCTTGGAAGTGATACCAAAAATTTAAATTTGCAAAATTTAAGTCAAATCGGACGAGAATTGCGCCGTCTAGAGGCTCAATAAGTCAAGACCCAAGATCGGTTTATATGGCAGCTATATCAAAACATGCACCGATTTGACACATTTACAACACCAACGGACCTACACTAATAAAAAGTGTTTGTGCAAAATTTCAAGCGGCTAGCTTTATTCCTTCGAAAGTTAGCGTGCTTTCGACAGACAGACAGACGGACATGACTAGATCGACTTAAAATGTCATGACGATCAAGAATATATATACTTTATGGGATCTCAGATGCATATTTCGAGGTGTTACAAACAGAATGACGAAATTAGTATACCCCCATCTTATGGTGGAGGGTATAAAAATATTCTGCGGTGGTTATCCCCTCATAATACTGGCGAAATTTGTGAGGTTATGCCATGTAAAAACTTCTCTCCAAAGAGGTTGGTTGCACTGCATCACGCCGTTTGGCCTTGGTTATAAAAAAAAAGGAGGCTATGAATCGGACATCACTCAATGATATGTGAAAAGTTTGCTTAATGGAATGTTCATAAGCAAATTTGTATTGACGAAGATTAGTTAAAATGAGCTCGAAACTATCTTGTTTCATTTGAAAGCAAGAACAAATTTTAAATGAGATCCGATCAAGAACTAGGAACTACAAGGCACCTTCCTTCCTCTTCTTCTAAGAACAGATTAGATTATTAAAGATCATTTGCACATGAGGGCATGAACAACTAAATATCGGGTGTGGTCTTGGTTCGAAATAACGGTGAAAAAGCGGCCATATAGGCATTTGATTTTAATGAAAATTGTCATAGATTCGTTTGACCCCAAAAACATGAATCTGTTGCCTAATTTGGAGCAACGGTCCAAAAACCCTAACTTCCTCGGGGAAGTGCTCCCACCTAGTCAATATCAAATGAAAGGTATTAACGAGTGGACCGTACCGATCGTTCCTTTGGGCCGGAACGAACTTGCTCACGTACAGGAGCTTGACGAAGATCGCCACCTCCACATGAAAATGGGTTTACAACAACAACAGCAAATAAGTAGAATTATGTTGCTGTTACGAGTTGATATGGTTGTTTTTTCTACGAGATCAAGAGTGTGAGGGGGTAAAAAGGAAAAAGAGAATAATATGTCTGTATAAACAGATACTGGTGGTGATACAACAAATATTTATTGCTGTCCGAACGAAGCCATGCGAAGTTGCTTGCTCGGTTCGTCTTTCTTTTGCATGTAGGCATACGCAATTATATGCGGATGTGTGTTGGTGCTCACACAACGTACACACAATTTCATTTTGGTACCACAGATATTTGATAACAAGAAAACAAATAAATATGTTCCTCACTCGAATACACCACATACATGGGGTCGAATTACCGCTTACGTGATTGAGTGCGCTTTCGAATCGAATGATGGATGTTATACCCCTTTTCGAAACATTTTAATGTCAAACTTTGTATAAATTATGAACGACTTAAACTTTTACGTTCTTAAATTTCTAAAATTCTCTTTCCTTTACAGACTCACTTTTTAAGTCCATTGTGATACCACAGTAGCGACAGACCAAGGCTTCTGGCGGAAATCGAACCCACGACCTCTGCACTGGTAATCCAAGCACGCTACCATGTGCAAAATTTTTAAAGGCTTTTCGTACGGAGGATAGCTTTATTTCGACAGACATAGTGATGAATGGACAGGTCCAAAATCGAAGGATTTAATGGAAGTAATCATTCACACTCAGATCCACTGATTTTAGTTAATGGTGATACCACGGGAATAGGAATATCCATTGGATTAAACTTCGTCCTCCGAACGGCTGTGATGCATGGCATCCTTTTGGTCAAGCTGGGTATTGTACAGCAGTAAGTGGCATCCACAACACCGGGATACGGTATTATGGGTCTGACAACTGCAGTATACATACAGGGCAAGACATAAAATTCTCAGTTTTCCAATTGCCCTCTTGTAGGTGCATTGGTCAGGATTTGACTCTTGTTTCTTGGTTTCCAAAATGTTGGATTTGAAGTTAATTTTACTGTCGTGAAACACACATTTTCTTCTCTCAAAGAAACAGGGTATTTTATATACCGTGCTGAAAGAAAGGACATCCATCTTATACGGATAAACGCGTAGAAAACTTTCGGTCCCCACTTCACTATGGTATTTGGAGCTTTCGGAAGTTTGCCTCTGAGAGAGACTTACTTATTGAAATTCATCTTCATGCGTGATATTTTAAACATTGGAGCTCATTGGACTGTTTTTCACATGTGAGGCAAAAAGTTATCGTATATATTTTCACCTCATTGTTTGTGTGTAAATCAACCGGAGCCGAATTACCACGTATGTGATCGAGTGCGCATTCCTATCGAATAAAATTTCATGGATGTTATACCACTTGTATACATATTGTTATATTAAATTTGTTATAAATTATGATCGATTTAAATATTCGCGTTCTCACATTTCAAAAACATAATTCACAATCGACATTTCGAGCAATTTTACTCGTTCACGTTTGTGGTAAAATTGTACCCGAATTATGGGGTTCGTAGTCTCATATTTCATGCTAAGGAAAAGTGTATCACCTTCTATTTGAGACACTTAAATCCAAACTTTGGTAATTGTCTTATGTAAGTGGTTACCGTATCGCAGGGATTAGCATGTCCGCCTATGACACTAAGCTGGTAGCATTTGTGAGGTACTATGCCATGTAAAAACTCCTCTCCAAAGAAATGTCGTACTGCGGTACGCTGTTCGGACTCGGCTATAAAAAAAGCCGCTCATCATTAAGCTTAAACTTGAATCGGACTGCACTCATTGATATGTTATATGTTCGCCCCTGTTCCACTGTGGAATGTTCTTGGGCAAAATTTGTAAGTGCAATAACAACAATTACTTTGAGTAAAGTGAAAGAGTGCGATATTAATCACAGTCCCGTTCTATTAAAAAAAAAATTGCCATTTTTAGAAAAACGTTTGCCCTTTATCCGCATCATAGAGAAGTTCCCTACTTTTTTTCAGCAATGTTGCTAGCAGTAGATTAGCTGATGTGAAGTAATTTCGAAACTGAAACTACATTCGCATGTAAGTGACGCTTCTCAAGAAACATCAGCAGGGGGACATCTCTCGAAGAGTGCTATCGTATTTATTTTTTAGCTCAACGGCGTAAAGCAAAGGGGATACCACTTCTTAGAAAAGTTGTACATAGCTCAATGCCTCAAAGATGTAGTCAGCACTAATGAGGGGGCAAACACATCATCGAAAATGTTTCCGCCATGATTTGTACCCTGGCGGACATGATATGCGCCAAGGTGGCCTCTTTGATTGAGTCTATTTCCCTCGTCACAGGCAGTAAGTTATCACCATAATCTTGTGCAAATTACAAAGTTGCCCATGAACATTCCATTAAGCAACAGTGGCAAACCATCCGATTCAAGTTTTAAGCTCAATAATAAGGGACCTCCTCTTTATAGCCGAGTTCGAACGGCGTGCAGCAGTGCGACACCTCTTTGTGGAGATCAGATAATTTATATAGTGAGGTTAAATCAAAAGTAAGGAGTTGTCGTCTGCCAAAACTATTTTTTGGATGAAGCGAATATTCTTAAGGCTACTACATATTGATGTATCTAAATATTCCAAAATTCTTAAACTTTGTTCATAAAAACTTTTAAGCAGATCCGCCAATAAACCATAGCGCTGTATAAGACGTCATTCAAAACAAAAATAATGAAGCTGAATAAGCCAATGAACTGTGGAATAGGGGAGGTTGGAGTATTCAGGCTATGAAAAACTACCCCTGTTTTGTGTTATCAATCAAAAGCTGAATATTAAACTATTCCGTGAAAAAAATTCACTCGGCTGTGAATGACAAAGGAAACCAAAATATCTTGGACACAGCCCAAATCTCATTGAGGATAGAAGAAAGGGGTATAAGAAATTTCAGGAAGACACAAAGTAGAAGCTTTGTGGACTTTATCAATAAAAAAAAAAGGCTAAATAAAATGTTCATGCTTTTATGCCATTATAAGACCAAAACATACGAAAATTCGTCAGCTTTAAGGTATCAGTAAGCCCTATTTTTATTGTGTACAATGTACAATAAGGGCGTGGGTGATAACCCACCAATCCTTTCCCTTCCCAACTTTTATAACAGATAACACAAAATGAGGTATATTGATTAAGCGACAGCATGACAGTTTCGTTTCCTATATGATTTGCATGCGGCAAGTACATATGGAATAAGTCAGCGTGACTATTAAGTTCTAAACAAAATTTGTATATTAACAGACTCATTATTTAGTGAAATGCATATAACACCCCCAATGCTCAATTAAAAACGGCAATTTTGTCTAAAATCACTGAAAATTTTAAGTTTTCCAACACTACATTTCTAATATAATTTTTTTTAAATTTTATCTACTCATTATTATCTATTATCACAATTCACACCAATTATGCCTAGAATTTGTTTCTTAGAACATTCGATTCGATTCTATTTGGTGTTCGATGTTTCCATTTGTACACTTAAACAACGACGCTAAAAAAAAGAGAGATCAAACGAAAAATGAGCGAACAACTTTCACCACAGTGTAAAACACGCGAGCTCTTGAGGCAACACACGACAAAATAACAAAACAGAGCGGCAAAATGATGTCGTGCCCTCCTCTCTCAGCTCTCCATCCATTGACCAGCCCAGCCCCAACAGCCAGCAAACAGCATGAGTCATCGTTGGAGTGGAATGGTTGCATGTTGATGAATTTTGAGTAGTGTATGCACGTTTCTTTCGTTTTCTGCTAAACACTTGCGAAGAGCGAACATTTTAAAACAGACTTAAAAAGTATGGATCAAAATAAAAAAAATTATACTTAAATGCAAATGCCCCATGCAATAAATGCCATTGTTTTCTCTGTAAGTAGACAAGAAAAGGAGGACCAAGATTAGTAAATGCTTTCAAAACCAAATACTTACTCTTCTTAGGTGGTATGAGTTTAATAGCTCCAGGCTTTTCATTGGCTACTGGAACGCTGTTCATGTCAATTTTAGGTTTTTTCTCTGTTGGAGAGTCCCGCGGTGGAGGGGATGCTCTTTTCAATGAAGATGGCAGCGACGAGGGCAATAACGAACCAGTGGCAGTAGTTGAAGAAGAAGATGGTTTCTTTAAACCTTTGCGTGAAGGTGGAGGTGGTGCCTCTTCTGTGAGTCCGTGAGAACGGAATTGCGATTTGTAGGTCTTAACCGTTTTAGATTTTTCAGCATCTTTACGGATTTCAATAGACATTGAGGCTTTTTTGGAAGGAATTGTAATGGAGGTGGGTTTATTTGCTGACTCATCACTATTCGACGATTCTTCCTTTGATTTCTTTGCCAATTTTGCCAACTTATCGGCTGAGGATGAGCTTTTATCTTTTTCACTTTGTGTAGAATTCTCGCGTTCCTTGTCCTTGTTTTTAGATGATGACAACGAAGAACTGGAACTAGAAGATTTCTCCTTATCACGATATTTATCTTTCGAACTTGATGATGAAGAGCTTGAACTCGAGCTGGACTTAGATGAAGATGACGACTTATGTTTACTACTGCTAGAACTCGAACTACTGCGATCCTTGTCTTTGCTAGAACTGGAACGATCTTTCTCGCTCTTATATTTGTCACTGGAACTTCGGTGTGAGGATGAAGACGATGAGGACGATTTTGATTTACTTGAAGATGAGCTTTTTGAAGACGATGATGATGAGGATTTATGACCAGACGATGATCTGTGGCTAGAAGATGAAGAGGAACTCTTGGATGACGATTTGCCCTCTTTATCTTTTTCCTTTTCCAAATTTTGACTACTGCTGCTGCTACGCCTTTCCTTGTCTTTGGAACTCTTGGCTTCCTTAGAACTAGTAGACGATTTTTCCTTCTCTTCCGTCAAAGATTTTTTCTCTTCAGTTTTTTTGCTTTCTTCTGCTTTAACGGCTTTTGGTTTACTATCATCTTCATTGCCGCTGTTGCTGTCATTCTCTTTTTCCGGTTTATCGGAGGATGAGCTGGTATCATCAGCTTCAGTTACCATATTTATTGATTTCTTCTCTGTTGCAGCACTGATAGCCTCAGTCTCAGTCTCATCTTCATCAACTTCAGTTTCTTCAACAACATCGTCATTGATTTCCATTGGATCCTGTTGCTGCTGCTGTTGCGGCTGCTTTTTATTGCTAGCTTTATCTTCCTCTTCATTTTCTACAGCATTAGCTGCCTTTGGAACCTTAGCTAAAAACTGATTACCATTTTTAACAACAATCTTATAAACTAAACCAGATTCAGAAGCTTTTTTCTGAGCTGGTGTAAGGCTGAATGCATTCAAGGCTGGTTCTTGTACTCCACCCAAGGGATCTTGTTCTTCCTCCTCCTCTTCGTCTGCGCAATCTTCTTCGGCATTATCCTCTGCTTCGTTCTCCTCCTCCTCCTCTTCCTCGTGTTCATCTTCCTCTTCTTCTGCATCTTCCTCGTCGTCCACTTGCATATTTGATTTGGTGGTAGGTTTCAATTCTTCCCTTTTCGAGGCTGCGAGATTTGGTTTTAAATTTTGTGCTACCTGCGTCACCGATGTAGTCTGATTTGCTATATTTGCTGGTGTCATTTGTGGAATGTTGGCAGGAGTGACCATGGGTGCAACTACTGCAATTGGTGGGCACTTTATTGTGGTGGATTGTGGTGCCATGTTTGTAGCCGAAATTGGCAAAGTGGCGTCAGGATTTTCAGTGACAACTTTGAGCCACTGTTCAACGAGACGTTTGGCTAAAATGCGAACACCTGAAAAGGAAATGGAGACAAAGTTGAAAGAGAGATTAACATATGAAAACAAACAATGAAAATTTAGGTAAATAATTAAAAAAAATCCATATAAATGAAAAAAATAATAGATTTGACAAGGCTTTGTACAACCATCTTTGTTGCCTGTGAAGGAACGGTGGAACTAAATCTAAGTTAATGTTGTATTGGTGTAGTTAGGAACAGAGTTAAGATCATAAAGTCCTCCTCTTAACAGTGGTCATTATACTGAAGTTCTTTAGTCGTTTATTGGGATTCCCAAAGGTCAACATTTTCTATCGGTTCTGACCAATCACAAACTTTGCTCGCTGGATGTCACATCGTGACCCTGTGCATCCACATAACTAAAGATTTTTTTTCAACAATCGCCATTGGAGTTGCGGCGAAAGTTATTCAAAAGAAAATCCTACTCAGAAATACTCTACCGGCAGCCTATAGTAATTTCTTACTTCTTTCTTTCAACAAGTCTTGATGGTGGCTCTTACTACTAGAAAACCATATGACTATTGACTAAACCATATTTTTGTGGCCGTCCCAATTTAATTTGGTGTCAAAGGCCATTTTACTACAAATGGAGCGGGATAACTTTGAGCACTACACAGGCTGGAACTTTGAGCACCAAACTCTAGGGTATTCTTCTTTATCACGAGAACCTTAGCTGGGAGCTACCGGCCGCGTCCTGTCGCGGACAATCAGTGGTATCGAGTGGAGAGCCACCGAGAGAGAGGCACCGACTCTTGCCTAAAAACTTAGTGCCCATGGTGCTCGGTATGGCGCATTTAAATAACCAACAGCCTTCAAGTTCCCTCTACCCGGCACAGGATAGCTGTGAGCACTTCACAGGCTAGATTGATGTCCGATCTGTGTGGTATTCATTGCTGTCACGAGAAGCTTAGCTACAAGCTACCGGGCGCGTCCATAGGTTGCGGATAGTGGAATGCTCCATATGGAGTAGCTGCAACGGCAGTCGCGGACAATCAGCGGTATCGAGAGGAGAGTCTCAGTGAAAAGCCGGGCGGCACCGGCTCTTACATAAATATTGAGTGCCCCTGATGCTCAATATGACAAGGCGAGTTATTGGCGCCTTTAAATAACCAATGGCCACCCTGTTCTCGCGGCGATCAGTCTTTTGGACCGGAATGAGCTTGCTCATCTACAGAAGCTTGACGAGGATCGCTACCTCTTCATGAGAGTGTGGCTACAGCAACAACATGTTCCTTCTAATTTAATGGTAAGAACCTTTTTATAGCCGAGTCCCAACGGTGTGTCGTAGAGCGGCACATCATAATGCAAATAAAAACTAGTGGGAATTTGCCCCACCATCCCTACAGAGTTGTATAGTTCATTTCGTTGTTGTTGGGAAAGTGCTAGGCAAATTTATACAGGATAAAGTCAATAGCCCAACAACAAAGAAATCAACTATATAACCTTGTGGGGACGGTGGCGCAAATTCCCACTAGGCTGTCAAATTGACATTCTAGTTTCTATTTACTTTATCATGTGAAGCAGCCATAAGACCAAAAGATTTATGATAAACGTGTAAATTATAAATTAAAATGATAAAAATGTGCAAAACCTTTAAAATCTAAACAAAGCATTTAACGTTTTAGTGGGATTTGGATACAACTCTGAAATTAAAAGGGGAAGTGTGACTTGTAAATGCAAATTTTGCCCATAAACAATCCACTAAGGAACAGGTGCATACTTCTCACATATCAATGAGTGCAGTCCGATTCAAGTTTAAACTCAATGATAAGGGACCTCCATTTTATAGCCGAGTGCGAACGGCGTGCCGCAGTGCGACACCTCATTTGAGAAAAGTTTTACATGGTATAGTATCTCACAAATGTTGCCAGCATTAGGAGGGAAAACCACAGCTGAAAATTTTTCTTATAGTCTCTCCAGGATTCGAACCCAGGCGTTCAATGTCATAGGCCTCTGGGCTACGGCGCGCTCCGGGGAAGTGACTTAACCTCTTTAATTCAACCATATATCAGACTGTAAGACAGGGCTGCCAAATTTCCCGATATTTCAAGATTTTCCAGATTATTTGCTTCAAAAATAGCAGTGCCAATTTACCAATTCTTACCCAATCCATCCCATGGCAGCCGGTTGTACGACCGGAATTGCCCAATAGTCTTTCATAGGCAAGGGCTGCGGCCTCAGTTAACAACACACTGCTAGAACAACAACCAATTCTTACTTTTTAAGTCGCACTCTCACACACTATGCCAAATACAGTCAAAATACCTGTCTCCCGATGATTGGGCTTATTTAAAGTGTACTTTGGCCCGATTTCGATGATATTTTTCAAAGTGAGCTGCATGAGATAACTTGACATCCATTCCAATTACAGTCCAAATGGGTCGATATCAAGATATGACTGTCCCACCTCACGATACTACTTCTTGAAACCATTTAAGGTTTAACTTTGTCCAGACTTCGCTGACATTTGGATCAGTAAGTTGCACTAACGAGTGTGTTCAATACAACTTCAGTACAAATAGGATATACAATATTTGAATATATGTAGCTACCAAATTGTACTTTCAATCTCCCAATAAGGATTCATGAGGTCATTTGAGATTTTAGCGATAAACGGTACAGATAGTAATTAAAGCCTCCGTAACAAGAAAATATAGCTGATATATAGGCCCATCTCCCGATTGATCGGCGATTGTTTCGACGAAATTTGCAGCATGGGGTTGCATTAAATCTCTCTATATTTACGTCGAATTTGGTCGTAGTTATATGTACACGTTTGGACAGAGAAATAGGTCTGACGTTTTTAAGGTTAAATTAAATAACGTAAATTTAAGATATTAATCAATTTTAATGTGGTCTGTAAAATATGTGTTTATGATTGTTTCCCGCCGCGGAACATATAGATCCGATCTGTGTGGCGTTCATTGCAGTCACGCGAAGCTTAGCGGCGTCCACAAGTTGTGGATGGTGGAATCCTCAATACGCAGTAGCTGCAACGGCAGTCGCGGACGATCAGCGGTATCGAGTCCCAGTGAGAAGCCGAGCGGAACACATACAGAGTACCTATGATGCTCGATATGACAAGACGAGCTATTAGCGCCTTTAAATAATCAATGACCACCTTGTTCCAGCGGAGATCGGTAATTCGGACCCGAAAGAGTTTGCTAAACTACAGGAGCTTGGCGAGGATGGCCAACTCCAGATGAAAATGTGGCTACAACAATAGTAATTGGTACATGAGTGCTGATGTTTTGAATAAACATCCATCAAACCAGACAGTTAATACTTGTTATATCCACACTTATTTTTAAGAATCGCTTCAATTCTCTTCGGCATTGATGAAATTAACTAACGACAAGATGTATTGGACCATGCTTTTGGAATATTTTCCCACAATTGCTTTTTATCGCTGCATGGAAATTTAGAAACAAGGAATTAAGGACGGTGGACTGACTTGGCCACTCAACATCGTTAAAATATGATCCCGAAACCATTCACTCACCAATTTTGATGAGTGTTTCAGATCAGAAATCTCCTACAAGTGAAATGTTTTCCTCAGTTTATGGTAGCATAAATATTTCCAACAAATCATTTTAAACAAACCTACCGATTGTTTTCAATAAGATTTATCGGACCTACAACCTCCAAAGGAAATCATCCCATACCATGACATTTCCGGAGGCCACCGTAGCGCAGAGGTTAGAATGTCCGCCTATCACACTAAACGCCTGGGTTCGAATCCTGGCGAGACCATCAGAAAAATTGTTCAGCTGTGGTTTTCCCCTCCTAATGCTGGTAACATTTGTGAGGTACTATGTCATGTAAAATTTCTCTCTAAAGAGGTGTCGCACTGCGGCAAGCCCTTCGGACTCGGCTATAAAAAGGAGGCCCCTTATCATTGAGCTTAAAACTTAAATCGGACTGCACTCATTGATATGTGAGAAGCTTTCCCCCTTTTTCTTAGTGGAATGTTCATGGGCAAAATTTGAAATTTGAATTTTACCATGACATTTCCTCCTCCATGTTTGGAAGTTTTTTTTGGGTAATCTGATAAGGAATTCTTTTCCTTTTGGACGACGAACTTTCCTTTCTGCTTAATTACCAAACAAATTGAGTTTTACTTCGTTGGGCCAAAGGAAATTTAGTCACTTCTTTACTCTCTGCTCCGCAACATGTTGTATGAGCCAAAGCAAAGTTTTTCTGGCATCAATCTTCGTCGGACATTTCGGGATGACACAACATTTCCAATTTCCTTTGAAATTTCTTTAGAACTCTTGAAAGGATCTCGTTTAGCAGATGTTATTATGGTGTAGGTCCGATTATCCGAAACTAGAAAGTTTTCCTTTGTTGCGCCGCGTATCTCAATATTTGTTTTTTTGGTTTTAAGGCATTTGTTACGAAGTTTTCAGACCATCCTAACGATAGGTTGTTCTTCTATCTAACATTGTTATAATATATATTATAAATTTATATTTATTCCCAATTAAGTTGATTTCACTTAATTACTTACTTTTGTTTATAAATATTATATATAAAAAACTTGAGATTTCACTACTTTAAAAAATTTTCAACTTTGACGCTTGAAAGCGAGCAATATTCGGTGCTGCCACACATGAAGTAGTGTCTTTAGTTATCAAAGTTGAAAATTGTTTAACTTTTGTGAGTTGATTTTTGTAACTTTTGTTTGAAGATTCGCATTTTCCAACGCGAAACTCCTCAAGGAGCTCATTCTGTTGTTTTTGTAGCGGTTTGAGGTACACTGAAGCGGCAGCCCTTGCCGATGAAAGACTTCATCGGGTCAATCCGGTACTTACAACCGGCTGCCATGGGATTGAGCTCATTCTCATTCGTTTTCACTAGTGTGTTTGAGGTACACTGAAGCGGCAGCCCTTACCGATGAAAGACTTCATCGGATCAATCCGGTACTTGCAACCGGCTGCCATGGGATTGAGCTCATTCTGTTTAGGCCTTAAGCGTTTTCACTAGTGCGATTCCCCTGTTTCATTTTAGAACAGGATAGCCAGATATAAATTATTACTATGTGCTTGATAAGATTTATTTTTAAAAATTTCTGTTAGATTAAAAAAAACCTATTTTTCTGTCCACATGTGTAGATGCCATAAAGGCCGACCTTGATTATTTTTGGGGCTAACAAAAAAACGCATATTTTTTACCCGGAATGTAGTTATTTTAGTGGTAATTGGTACGTTAAGTCCAGCTGAAATAAATTCTCTTTACTTTGCTAAGCATTTTATTGTTGAAACAAATGTTGCGATTTTTTGCCAAATTTTTAAAACTTGAGTGTCGAATTTGACGATTTTTTCTTCAAAGGTGCTGATTTTCCACTTGATTAATCTGGCAGCCCTATTGCCGGAATTTGTTTGCTGCCCCACTATTTTACTATTTCGTGCTAGCAAACAAAGCAAGCCCACACACATTCAATTTTAACAGTACAAATTAGCTTGTACAAGCTAATTTTTTAAAATTTGAAGTTTGTGGACTTTCTGATCATAAACCAAATAAACTATGCAATCCAATTAAGAACTATTTTTGACACAGAAAAATAATTCTCAGCAGTCCCGGTTGCTGGTACCGCGTGTAGGGCTGTGTAGGACTTTGTTTTTGATTAACTGTGGTTTAACAAGAAGCTAACATTGTCGGAGTTTTATACCACTAGGGCGTAACATTTATTACTAAAATGGATTTAGTGTTAAACTCTCAACAGCGGCAAAGCTGCACTACTTCTTGAATGGTTAAGGAAGTTATAAAAATATCACAAAAACCCGATTTATTAGGAATATTGATATATAATTGATTTCTTCGCCCAGCACACATAATATACAAAAACGTGTAAACATACTTTATTTGTGATTGGAATGCCCGAAATTTGAACACTATTTTACTTGAACTTTTCTATGCTTCCCGGATAAACACTTATTCATTAGCAAGTACATTTGGCACTGCTACCAAAAAATTTATTGATTTTGATGCACACTCACCCGCCTGTCTGTATTTCACAATGTATATTTTCTATGGGGTGCTACCTTGGTATTGTGTGCTATCATGCCAGTGATAAAATAACGAATGCCAACTGACTCATGAGTTGTATGATAACAATATGATTCGTTCACAACTAAATGTGTGTATGTATATATAACAAGCAGTTGTCAATTTGTAAAAACCCACTCTTCTGGTTATTTTCCATACACGCACACACACACACACACACATCCATTTGCCAAATGTTAACATAACAAATGGGTGTGTATATAATACACTAACAAAATGCAATGAACAGATAAGGTGGTGTAGAAAATAATTCTTCTGAATTCGTAAAGTATTTAGAGCTAGGTAAAAAAGAAATAGGTAATTGCTTTAAGGCCAATACCATCACGTGGCTAGTCAATAGAAGGGCCAACTTTATTGCAGCTGCTTAAAAAAGGTTTTCTTACTGTACTGAATTTGCTGCAATAGATGTAAGATATTAAATCATTTGAGTATAAACCCCCATTTACTATGCTGTTGGTAGCAACTGTCTACATGCGAGAAGGTATCATTTACTGTGATATATCCATAAAATTACCTTCGACAACATTTATCTAAAGATTAGCAGGCTGCAGCGATTAGAAAAATATAACTTTCCATCCCATTTCAGTTACAGGTAAACAGACATCATAAAAATTCTTAGAACAGCTCTCTCTAAACCCATGATATATACGGAATCACTAATAACGAAATTAGTTCAAACGCCGATAAAATCAAGTTATTAGATAAATTCGACATACAAAGCATCAATTAAATCTGTCAGACGAGCAAAAGACAAGCCCAAACAAAATATGAAATAGAACCCCGAAAAACGCTGTCTGTTGATAGCTATAACTTTATAGTGTTATGTCGTGATAATGAAAGATGTAGCTTAAGCCAAAATGATATTTGAATCGACACTTTTTAGTGGTTACCACATACAAGAAGATTAGAAGTTCAAAGGGAAGATAAAGTGCACGAAAAAATTTTGTAAACATGTGTTCGAATCTTCGTTAATGGAGATACTTGATGCTGTACGTGGAACACGTCTACGTTAGCTTTTGATGTTTTACGCAAACAGGACGACCAAAACTTTGAAGTAAGACCACCAAGGAACTTGGAGAAATCTACCTTGCTCGACTATGGATCAAATATTTAAATTAACTCATATCTGTATGTGGAATTTCCTTAACAATGGTTAAGGCTGTCTAGAATCAGACAATTTTGGACTCCGCCACTGACTGGACCAATTTATCCATATTATTTTAAAAAGTTCTGTATGGATGGCTATGAGCATCACACGGATCGGAACCCTCAGTTCCGATTTGTGTGATGTTCATCGTTATTACGAGAAGCTCAGCTGAGAGCGTCCACAGGTTCTGCATAGTGGGATGCTCCATACACGGAGTAGCTGCAACTGCAGTCGCGGAGTTTTAGTGAGAAGCCAGCCAGCACCGGCTCTTGCTTAAATACTAAGTGCATTTGGCAATCGATATGACAATGTTATTGGCGCCTTCAAATAACTAATGGCCTTAACGTTCCCGCGGCGATCGGTCCGATGGACCGGAGCTTGACGAGGATCGCCACCTCCACAAACAAATATGTTTACAACTACTTAACTTAAACCTTAACCTTCCTAATTATTGTTGTTGTTGTAGGAGTGTGTTGTGTTCTATCTTTCGTCTGCCTGATTCTGTTGAGTATCCAGATCCAGGAACTCTGCGACTATAGTGGAGTTTGTAGGAATTGAGTCGGCTGCATCTGCCGGATATTAATTGAGCCCAATCCCATGGCAGCCGGTTGTACGTAGCGGATTGACCCGATGGAGTTCTTCATCGGCAAAATCATTAATTGATCCCAGACCCGCAGACCCCAATTAAAAAAAATCTCCACACCCCAATTAAAAAAAAATCCACACAAAAGTAGAAAATTGGACTTAAATGAGAGGTATTTGCGAATATAGACTAAAGGATGTGTCACCTAAGTTTAGTATTAAGAGTCTCAAGGGTAAGTATTAAGGTGAGTGATGATATGGAACTCAAATGATATTTGCCAGAAGAGTACGAATCTATCAAAATTTGGGGGCAAGTGTCAATGTCGATCGGGAAAATATATACCGAGTCAAGACAATGGGCAAATCAGTCAACACAATTTGTAGATAAGTCAAGACAATATACAGACTCAATTTGAAACGGAAAATACAAATTTTCTATGGGATAGGTATGGTATACCTGTTGGATGGAGACACGAAGATAGTCTTCATTCCAAAAGCAGGAAGTCCGTTCAAAACGAAGTGGAAAGTATACTGAAACAATTCTTCATGTGCTATTTGGCGACATTGAAAGCTCTCTTACTGTCAAGAAATATAGGAAGGTCGAATTTTTCCGTAATTTTTAAAACCTTATTTGTAACTTTCATACAAGACATATTATGTTAGGCTTCGAATCTCTTCCGAATCTCTCTAGCACTTAGAGACAAACTTCATCAAGCTACTATGAACGACAGCATTAATCCGTTATTTTTGTAGCAGTGTGATGTACAATGAGGCGGCTGCCCTTGCCGATGAAGGACTCCATCAGGTCAATCCGATACGTACAACCGACTGACATGGGATTGCTGTTGTAGCAGTGTGTTGTAAGCCTTTACAGCCTTTGCTGATGAAGGAGTCCATCTTCAAAAATCAATTTACTGCCCAATACTAAAACGATGATAAAAAGATGATTGTGCATAATAAGATGCAGCCGCAGCCTTAGTTTATATCAAGCAGATATTCTCGGAATTTCGTAAGTTATGGCTAAAATATAACGTATTAACGGCGTTAGTCATAAACATATCTCAGGGAATTGTATAACAGACGAGCTTGCTAGACTATAAACTATCTTACACATTTCAGAGAACTGGAATGTGAGGATATACGTCTATGGCCACGAAGGGCGGACTGTGAAAGCTCCAAGATTATATGGCCCAATCTAAATTTGAGGTCTAGTGATTTGCTCTTGTTGGCTAGAACTAAAGAAAAGAAGACTTATGAACAGGTCATTGTCTGGAAATATACTATAGGTTTCAAGTAACTATTTCTGCAAAAGTTGCTAGATAAAATTACTGTGGGTAGCCAAAGCACCCCATCTTTTTCTTAGCTTTGTTCACACTAGGCAATAAGGGGCATCGTTCACCATTTCATCAATCTTAACTCTTTTTGCTACAATGGAATAGCTTCTTGAATTATATCCCTTAACAATACGACTCCACAAATGATGAATATACTTCACCCATCCGTTAATAGTGATTAGATTATGAATTACGATTAAAGTTTAAAAGGGCATTAAAATAATAAGAGAAATCTTACCTTCATTGCCACCATCTTTGCACAATCCCTTGACAAGTTTTGGCGCCGAATTGATTTTCAAACGATTTACATCAACTGGACAAAGCAGCAACAATTCCAAAATTTCTTGTACCAAAGGCCAATTCATGGCACGAATGGCATCATTTAGCCAAGTGTAAACCAAAGACCAACCACCAGCACCCATAAATTCGCCCAACAATTCCGTTTTGGTACATTTTAAAATTTGTACATAAATGCACTTGGAGACCAATTTTTTGGAATATTTGGTCATCAAACTGCAAACAGAAACAAAAAACATATGTTAGCAACGATATCAAAATACAACTCTGTAATTGTAGTAGAATAAAGAAAGAAAATTAAATATGGCCACCACCAAACCACACAAAACAAAAATGAGGTTATCTAAAATCAAGACACATGCCAAGAGCAAACTAAAAATTTCCATGTTATGCCTACCTAGCTAATCTTTTTACTTCTCCGGCGCTCAAAATGCCACCATTATCGTCTAGCAGGACTTTAAGGCATTTTAACAACTGTATCGGTACTATGCGGGGCTAAAATTAAAACAAAACAGGCGAACGATTAATTGTTGCATTATTGCGAGTAAATAAAACACATTATTTCAATGTTAATATTTTATTTATTTGACTTAAACCTCTTAAATATTAATCAACATGAGACCACAACTTACCATCTTGTATATTGATTATTATCCACAATATTTGTTAGCTGTTGGTCTTCTGCTTGTAGGCTGTTTATTCTACTTCTTCAATGTACGTATGTGTATATTATTCTCCTATACACGTCATTTGTAAGTATGCGTGTAATGGCTTTACAAATCTGCTGCGAAATTAACGCTTGTCTGTTTTCACTGTATATAAATTTTTCTGCGATTATGTAATAAGTTTCACTATTCCATTGAATAATTTGTTAAGATATCCATTTCCAATAATCTACTATAAAGAGGAGTAACAAACCAAATTAGAAAAAACTCATGTGTACATACACGTTTAGTTTGTGAACTTCACGACCAAAGGCAAAAGAAGATAAACCACAAAAACCTTTATTTTTATAACAAATATCAAATTGCATTTTACAAGGCAAAACTACCTATTTTTTTAAACTACTTTTTGGTTTTAGTTATTAACTTAACCAATGATTTGTGACTGTCTATTATTCCGTGTTATCAGACTCAAGTGCAATGTAGAAATGTTTAGTTCGTGTTGTTTGTGGCATTCGTTTGTGAATTTGTAACAGATTTTAACAGAGTGTTGCCGATAATTTTTTAATCTACTTCTGTACTAGTAGAGTTGCCAGTGTGTCAGATTATGTTGATTGAAATTTTAAGCTCAAGGCAAGCAAAATCGATATTTGGGTTACCAGTGGATATTAGACGCGTTTTATTTTCGTTCTATACAGCTAGGTATACAGTTTAGGTAAATTATACCGGATAAAAATTTATAAAATTTAGTAAAATCTAAAAATTTTATAAAAAAAAACAAATATAATGAAAAACTTAAAAATAATCAAAGTTATAAAAAAGTTCCAATATAAAAATAAAGAAAATTTAAAAAATAAAACAAAAAAAGAAAACTTAAAACATAAAACAAAAAAAAAAACTTAAAATATAAAAAAAATAAAATGGAACTAAAAAAAAAACAAAAATCAAATAAATAAATAAATAAAAATGGAGTTATTTGCTTAATTAAAAAATAAATAAATTAAAAACAAATACAAAATAAATAAAGAATTAATAGACAAAAATTAAAATATGATAAACACAAATGATATAAATAGAATCATAAAACAAATATAAATAATGTAAATAGAAACAAAAAAAATAATAAAACTAAAATAAATTACATAAAAATAAAAAGTAAATGGCAATAAAACAAATTAAAAAACATGAAGAAAAAAAGTAAATGAAAACAAAATAGAAACAAACGTAATATAAAACAAAATGAATAAAAATAAAAACTAAAAAATATTAAACAAATCCAACAATATCCAGCAAAATTAAAATAAAAAAATCAAAAAAATTAATAATAATAAATAAAAAAATTAGAAAATAAAAAAATTTAAGAAAAAAATAAAAATAAAAAATAAAAAAATTAGAGATAAAAAATATAAAAAATAAATAATAGATTCAAAAAATTAAAAAATATAAAATATATTCAAAAAATTAAAAAATATAAAATAGATCCAAAAATTCAAAAAAAAATATAAAATAGATTCAAAAAAAATAAAAAATAATTTAAAAATTAAAAAAAATATCCATAAAATTAAAGAAAAATAAAAAATATTTAAAAAATAAAAAAAAAAAATATTTAAAAAATTAAAAAAAAAATATTTAAAAAATTAAAAAAAAAATATTTAAAAAATTAAAAAAAAATATTTAAAAAATTAAAAAAAAAATATTCAGAAAATTAAAAAAAAATTCTCAAAAAGATCAAAAAATAAAAAAAAAATGAAGAAAAAATATTCAAAAAATTAAAAAGGTCTAAGCTGGACAATATCAACAACAAATCTGAAAACGATATGAATCAAAATAAAAAAGGAAACAAAAAAAAATGTTCGAACTAAAAACAATTTAAAATTTTTCAAAATAAACGAGCTTTGAATAACTAACTTTGACATGTTTACGGCATTTGTGTTTTCACGCAACGATATCAATACGGAAACAACCGATAACGCAGTACAATGATTTACCAAATAAAACATAGGTCCCCTCTACGGTTTTTATTTCGAAACAATGTATCAATCTTCATATTGAGGTATAATTGCTGTTTTAATTAAGAGCGATTACCAGTGCAAAGTAATACTGGATAGTAATCGATGTCGTACAATAACACATGTACTACAATGTGGTACTTTAGTTAAAACACGTCCCAAATTGATGTCTGCTGTGTATTATGGATACAATTTCAGTACAATTTCGATAACAAATAATATTCGATTCATCGTGATTTGCACTATATATAGTACTAAAATAAAACAGTAGCTCGGTGAAAATTTCACAGCTTTTGACTATGTTGCAAAATACGTTTCAAACTCAAGGCAATGTTCGCGTCGTTTTATGTAGAAATCAATTTTCTGGCTTTTTAAATTCATGGAGAATAGTGCTATCCCCGACAACTAATTGTGTAGTCAATTCCATGGCAGCCGGTTGTACGTACAACCGGATTGACCCAATGAAATTTTTCATCGGCAAGGGCTGCCATCTCAGTGTACAACACTCAGTGCATCGATTTGACCGGTTATGGCAATAAATGATACAAAATATTTAACAAGACTACAATACATTTGATAAAATGTAGTTTTGTCAAAAATGAGCCAATACTCAAGTAGGTTCTTTTATGAGGATTGCTATCCAAAGTTCAAGTTGGAGCACAACAAAGAGAGATTTATTTCGAACTGTGCATTAGTTAAGTACTATACACTGCAAATCAAGTGTTATCGTATGATATCGATAACTATCCAGTTTATCTAAGCTGACTTCCAAAAGGTATCAATACAAAGTTTGTATACAATTCAACTGAGTGTTCAAATTTCGTACACATCAAGTCCCCAAACAAAGCGACTATGAGCTTTGTTTACATGCATGATATGAAACGCATGCAATACAATGCAATGCATGCAGGGAAACTTCATTTATTTTTATTAAATATGTTCAACAATATCGACTAATTTTTAAATATATTAATGTCACCAAAAAACGTCGTAGTTGTTATCAGTTATTTTTTTCTTAGTATTTATATCTTTCATTGTATGCTCAAAACTAAAACCATTTTTACACTTGTAGCAAATCTACATTTGCAAAGAGATTTCGGAAATCTTGTGCTATGCAACAAGGTTTCCCAACATTTTCAGTGAAAGCAAAGCTACTTATTTGAGATTTGCAACAAATCTCCTTCGAAAATCAGATGCAACATTACGTTTGTTTTGAACACCGGTTGTTTTCTGCAGCACTTTCTCAATATTTGACAATTTCTTATTGAAAGTATAGAATTTTGTGGTTAAATTTAATAAAATTGCTTCATCAATTTTATTGCTGACCACAATGTCGTGTGCTGAACACAATAAAAACGTTATCAAAAACGTCTCTGTTGACAAATACAAATTACTTGATTTGTGGTGTTAACGGGTTTTCGAGATAATCATATATCAAGTGTATTTGGGCTCTAGTGTAAACGTGGTTTAAAACATCAATAATAAAACTGATGTTTGGATTTTTTTTCATAAAAATACTTTACGGATACATTTTGAAACATTATACATTGTTCGAATATAAAGCAATCAACATTTTGGAAATCAGTTCTATTTTGCACTAGCTATATCAAAACTAAAACACCAGTGTGAACCCTTTAAAAAATAACCCACCAACCAATTATATCGTGCGAACACCCCTTTCTAAATCGTGCTAAATTACCAGATCATAAAAAGAAATCTTGCCACTTCCTTTAACCTTTTCAATGTTGGTATGCCTGATTTTTAAGAGCTACACTCACACAACTACAAACATGTATACAAAGCACTTTGGTTCTGAACTATGCTAAACAAGTACTCGTGTACCCATCAAAGTAATCTATTACGTTTTGGATGACGCCCGAAAACACGCCATTTTGATTATTGTATGTACGCAAACACACACACACACTCATTAAGTAATTATTCTAAAACGCAATTTCACAATATTACCGTATAAAAGTACAGCCAAATATCCAACGACGGGAGGTATTCCAACTATGTTAAAAGTTTAATATATCTTTGCGTTATAAATGCATCGATTATGTGGAAACAATTGCACAAATAAATTTTCAGTGACAAGCCATTTATAGTATGTGGCCTAGATAAGTCATCAAATTTCTTTGTTTCCAGATTTTTCTTTCAATTCTTAACGTTCTCAAATAATCTATAAATGCAAAATCTCCAGATTCTAACAATAAAAGACTTGCATTTTAATATTTTTTGTATTTAATATTATTGGTTTTTAAAGAAATTACAGTTTTATCAAGTCCTCTGCTTTTTTGCAAGATGATACATATATGCTGTATCTAGAGGTTTTTCTTCTTTTTATTTGTTCCGAGCTCACCAAAGTTCGTCCAAACTCACCCGTATTCACACAATTATATGAGATATGAAAGAGAAGCTAGGGATACCAAAGTTGACTTTCGACTAATCGATTAGTCGACTTTTTGTGTAAAAAAGTCGAAGTCGACTTTCAATAACTAAAAAGTCTAATAATCGATTTTGAAGTCGAAAAAAAAGCTGCACAGAGATACAAATTTGGTTGCTAGACAAGGCGGATTTAAAAAGGTGGTCTCACGCAAATTAAGCCGGTATTAAGATGTCGGATTTTTGTTGCATTATCTTTTTTGTTATTTTCTTTCTCGCATATTCTCTGCTCATGTACGCACACGTATACGCGCGCGCACACAAATTTCTTTGTGTGTGTAGGCAAAACGTCCATCAGCTTGATGGCAAGATGGCGGATAGTAAGTTATCGATAACATGCAACAACAGTTAATAAGAAACGATTAATCACGATTTAAATAAAACACAGCAATTATTTATAAAGATGTATGGTGCTATGCACAAATATGAAACATTTTGTTCACTTTGAGGTGTTTGAGCTCAAAATTTGTGCAAATTTGCATAAATTTTTTTTGGAAGTCGTTAGCGAACTTTATTTGCCAGCAAATGAGAGCGAGAGAGCAAATTTTTACAGTTCGAAAATAGAGAACCTGCAAATGTCTACTGGGACTTTATGCCGGCAGAAATTTGCACTTGGGTGCAGACAAAGAAACCTTGTTGACTACTACAAAACAATTGGCCGGTCTGTTGTAAGTTATGCAGCGCCAGTGTGGTCTCGTCAACTTTGTGACACGCAGTAGAATAATATTAAGATCTGTCAGAATGCCGCCCTCCGAACTGCGAAGGGTTGTCTCCTCAGTTCTCATGTGGATCACCTCCATCAGGAGACAAAGATCCTACCAGTGCAGAGACCATCCAAATCATTATTTTGTGGCTAGATATCCACCGCTTAGAAGCCTTAAGATAGATCTACATGATCTAGAGCGGAGGTTCAGCGCTACAAGAGAGAACCTCTGGATCAAGCGGCATATCAAGCAGGTCTAGACAACATTCATACAGACACGGTAGCAGATGTGGTAAATGGCTACCGGGTGAATGTAGTCCTTGGACAACGACCGCCTCCCATTGCAACTGAAGAAATTGACCTCCCCCGGCAAACCAGAGTAGTTCTGGCTCAATTACGTTCCGGCAGATGCAGCCGCCTCAGCTCCCACAGAGCAAGGATTAATACCGACGTGCAGGATGTATTTCCCGATTGTAACCAGGGACCGCACGATGCGCGTCACCTGTTTAACTGCCCAGCCAGACCCACTCGACTCAGACCCAGATCCCAGTAGACCCCATCTTAGTCGCAGAGTTCCTGAGTCTTGACACTCATCAAAATCAAGCAGTCGAAAGATAGAACACAATAATCTGCTACAACAACAATAAAAGCTAAAACTAAAATGGATCTAAATGGCAGAGGTAAGCAAAAAATAAAAATATTATTTATTGGTAATTATTAAATTTGTTTCTTTTTTATGTACTTTTAATTTCGATTCAAGACAGCAGCTAGTGTTTACGTACAAAAAACCAAATGAAGTTGTAATGTTACCTCAAGTCGGTTATTCTACATTAGAAGGTAAGTGCAAAATGTGCGGAATTATTTGGAAAATCTTGAAAAATTAAAATATTTTATTCTTCCAGACACCAAGAAAAGAAAAATGATCGGTTTCTAAGTATTTGATGAAATCATCCTCGTCAAAGAGCTACAATGAAACGAACACCGCCCCTTTGAATTTGTTAAGGAGGGAAGGTACTGCCATGGCATTTAGTGGGTAATGCATGCTGATGCTCGGCGAATTAAAATTGTCCCAAGGGAGGATCGGAAGGAGAAGTCCCTCGTGCGTCTGGTCTACTGATGAAGGAAGACCGATCGGTCTATACGACTTCCCCTTGCTCGTGTCCTTTCCAGGTTTTAGTAGCGGGATTACACTGCCCATCTTCCAAACATCGGGTACTTTAATAGTGTTCAGACAGGCTGAGGACACTTGTAAGGTACTCGACTCCAGGCAGATCTAGATTCTTCAGCATCAGAGTTGAGTTTCAGTGTAGAGTTTCCGTCTGGGACCAGCGACTTGGCGCCACGGATGACATTCGTAGCTTTGTGCACGGTTATTTGTGATGGCTGTCCAGCGACACGGAGATCACGGATGCGACGAATGGTTCCCCTTCTAGCCTTGTTACTCTCGGGTCAATAAATTGGCGTTTATCTAAGGAAAATATTTACCTCACAAGTATTGCCAGCATTTTTTATTTAAAAATATTTCCTAAGCAAGCAAATAAAAAACCAACCAAAACAAAAATCAGCTGTTGCTCTGCAAATTTTCACTGGAGTCGTTCGCATACTTTTGTTGGCAATTTTTTTTTTTAAAGAGAGTAAAAGTACGCAAACAGGCCTATCATGTAGCTTTTATTTATAAACGGTGATTTTTGCAAATAAACAACGTTTGTAAATTATTGAATTTTACTATCAAATGTGTGCTCTATTAAGAAAGTTCATCGCGCGCTTCTTCCATTGAACGGCGTAGCTCATTAGTGGCTCAATGGGTACGTAAATAAGCAGAATTGTCGATTTTGGTGTAAAAATCAGCCGGAAGCAATGCAAAAAGTCACAGTTTGGTGCGATTTATGGACTGGTGGCATTATTGGACCATACTTCTTCAAAGATGATACGAATCATAACGTAACAGTGAATGGTGAGTGCTATTGTGATATGATACCTAACTTTTTATTTTGTCCAAAATGCAGGAGCTTGACTTGCATGGCACGTGGTTTCAACAAGACAGTGCCACATGCCACAAAGCACGCGTAACAATGGACTTATTAAGAGGCGAGTTCGGCGAACATTTGATTTCAAGATTTATTTTTTCTTGCTTTATCTATAAAGCAAGTAGCAGAGGTTAGCATGTCCGCCTATGCCGCTGAACGCCAGTGTTCGAATCCTGGCGAGACCATCAAAAAAAAAGCGTTGGTTTTCACCTCCTAATGCTGGCAACATTTGTGAGGTACTATGCCATGTGAAACTTCTCTCCAAAGAGGTGTCGCACTGCGGCACGCCGTCGGACTCGGCTATTGAGTCGGACTGCACTCTTTGATATGTGAGAAGTTTGCCCCTGTTCCTTAGTGGAATGTTCATGGCCAAAATTTGCAATTTGCATTGCTTTATCTATAAAATTTTGTTGATTTTAAACATTTGTTTTTCGGAAAATTAAATTTTAGCTCAAGGCGTACATATAAGTTGGCCGCATCGACGAATTGCTACAAAAAAAAAAACATCTTTTTTGGGAACTGGATATGTCAACATTTGTAAACAGGGCGAAGATAATTCGATTCGCCGTGACATTTAGAATTTACGGTAAATTTGCTTCAACCAGTCAGATCAAGAAGAAAGAAGTTTGTTACTATTTGAGTGTCAAGCTAGAAAAAATTATTTTAAAAATGTTTCAGATTTCCATTAGCTTCAGAGGCTTTATCCACAAAACCATTGAGATGGTAGGTTTAAATAGTTTTCACTAGGTTATTGTGGCCATAAAATAGCTACCAAGTGCAGACCAGGGTAGTTCTGGATCAATTCCAATTGAGCTGGGATTGTCATCATATGTTTCAACTGCATGACTCTCTGGTGGACAAGAGGATTTCCCCTGAATTGAGTTCATACTATTCTGATGGGCAGAATAATTAGCGCACTACTAGCAAAGGGCTCAAATGGGAATATGGCGCTCAATTACCACAAGGTCGGTTTTTGTATCCCTTTTTGAGGCTCTTGCAATGTCAGGACTTTGACGTCGCGCTGGACACATGACGGGCTTACGCATAATTTGTGGGTATGAGGAGGAGTTATAGACGGTTGATCACCTATTGTGGCACTGCCCTGAAATTGCGTGGGTAGACGCAGGACTATGGCAAAATGGACACCTGTTTTATTCCTGTCTAAATTATTTTCAGGCACATAGTCCTCTCGCCATTTTTAACTACTAGGGCATGAAATGGCAGCTAGTGGGGAACTTCTCCAGCCCGTCTGGCTTCCATTATTGTCATGCATGTTGGCTCCTTATTTTCTTCATTCTAATGTCTGGCATTGTATTGCCGTAAATTTTTTCTATGTTCTTCGGCGCTTTTCGAATCTTTTTCGGGGGCGACATAATGAACCTAGTTTTCTGAGTGAAACTCATAGCAATTAAGGTTGTTACCGGCATACCATTATATTACCTAATTTTGAGAACCATAACAGCGCCAAACACAAAAAAAAATTTGGGGAATATTTGTTTTGAAGTCTGTATTTAATAAACAAGCTCCATCAGCTGTGCTGATGCGGCCACCTTATTAAATACGCCTTGTTTTAGTTTTTTTACATTATGCAGGGCTGTGTTTATTTAGCACAATTTAGGCATTTATGTGGGCTCATATGCATTGAATGTCTCGATTTTGTGGCAAACAAGTCGTTTTGCCCTTATATTGGGTTGCCCAAAAAGTAATTGCGGATTTTTCATATAGCCGGCGTTGACAAATTTTTTCACAGCTTGTGACTCTGTAATTGCATTCTTTCTTCTGTCAGTTATCAGCTGTTACTTTTAGCTTGCTTTAGAAAAAAAGTATATTTGATTAAAGTTCATTCTAAGTTTTATTAAAAATGCATTTACTTTCTTTTAAAAAATCCGCAATTACTTTTTGGGCAACGCAATAAATTGTTAAGCAAATACGAGTCGTTTTCGGATCATAATAAAGGGAAAACCAGTCGTTTGCTCAAAACTGCTTTGGCCTGAACATAGTATAACCGCCTTTAGACTATTTTTGTGGGGGGCTATGTTAAAGCGCATGTCTATTCAGACAAGCCCGCTTCAATTGATACATTGGAAGACAACATTGCAGCATTGATTCGTAAGATACCGGCCGAAATGTTGGAAAAAATAGCTAAAATTGGACGGTCGCGATTAACATTTGCAAGAAATAAACTTCAAATACTGGACTGTTCTATCGATTTCAATAAAGATTTCATGCATTTTTCTGAATTTTTTGTATTTTTTTTTTTGAGAAACTTTCCAATAACCCTTTAAAAAAACACTCTTTAGTTTGACAGATACCAAGGCGGATTAAATAAGGTGGTCTCATGCAAACAGCTGTTAACAGACGGCCAGGTTTGACGGTATTAAGCTGTCAGATTTTTGTTTGCATTCTCTTTGTTGTTATCTTCTTTCTTGCATATTCTCTGCTCATTTACGCACACGTATACACAAAATTTCTTTGTGTGTGTTGGCAAAACGTCGATCAGCTTGATGACAAGATGGCTGACTTCACCATATGATTTGTGGTTGTTGTACAAATGAGACCACCTTTAATTGTTTCGCCATGGACAGATACATATACCAGTGCGAACTTGGCCAAACATTCTGTCAGCTACCCTGTAAACCTTACAAGTAAAACTCGCAGTTGTTAGAAAATGTCTTTTTTTTATTTCCAAAGTAAATATTGATAGGAATAATGTAAATTTATAGAAATTTCTCATTTATAATCTTACGTTTATGTGGGCAAATATTCTCAAAAAAAAAAAAAAAAACAATGTAAATTTTCTGTTTCAAAAAAGCAAGATTTGTTTTCAAAATTTAAATAATACTTAAAGTACACAAAACTAGTTAATGAATGTAAGTCGTTCGAATATAGTATGTGGTAATGAATAAGGATATAATTATATTATATATATAAAAAAATGTTACAATAAATTCATTTAAAAACATGATTGAATGCTTCGAGAGGAGGGAAGAATGGAATATGTAGTAGGTTAGACATATTTGTATTATGAGAATATAACATGATGTGTGATAGTTTTCAGGATTCACTGAATAAAGGCCTGGTTATGCTCTCGTAAACACAAGATATATTAACTTACAAGTAGTGGCAGTTGCCCAAAAACAAAATATTGAGTGCACTATCTGCCAAAATCTGTGATTAATACAACCCTGATTTTGTGTATGTTACTAGTTTGCACCATTTTTCGTTGTTTGTGTGTGTTATAGTTCTTAACTATAATACACACACACGCACAACCAAAACTCGTTGACAGATAGTGCACTTCGCAAGAAAAAATTGACTCAGCTGTTTACGGTACACTACATACCGTAAATGTAGGAAAACGTGTCAGCTGTTTTGTTTTGCTTTATGAAAACGCATGCAAACGATTACCGAACGTTTGTCCAGTCTGACCTGTCCTGAAAGATAATGTTGTGAAAAAGTGAGACATATGTGATAGAACAAGAAATTACAAGAAGAGAGTAGGGGTAAGCGCCAATACGGCGCTGTCGTATCCGCTAATCCATGTTAGCACTATGTCGTGAAACTGGGGTCTATTTAGGGATTCCACAGACTCCTCCACTCTACACATTTCGACCTTACTGAACTAGAGCCCAAGGCCTTTAGGGCCGCCACATACACATATTGATTTCGACCCGACACGCGATGATAATAAGCACCACATCAGTTGAAACTCTGAACTCCAATTTGTTTGGTCTTCATCGTTGTTGCTGTTGTAGCAGTTTATTGTGTTCTATTTTTCGTCTGCTTGATTCTGTTGAGTGTCAAGACCCAGGACCTTCGCGACTAAGATTGGGACTCAGGAACTCCGCGACTAAGATGGGGACTCAGACCCACTGGGATCTGGGTCTGAGTCGAGTGGGTCTGGCTGGACAGCTAAACAGATGACGTGTATCTTGTGGTCCCTGGTTACAATCGGGTCATACATCTTGCACGTCGGCATCAATCCTTACTCTGTAGGAGTTGAGCCGGCTACATGGGGTGCGACCACAGGGATGTGGGTCTGAGTCGAGTGGGTCTGGCTGGACAGTTAAACAGATGACGTGTATCTTGTGGTCCCTGGTTACAATCGGGTCATACATCTTCCACGTCGGCATCAATCCTTGCTCTGTGTGAGTTGAGGCGGCTGCATCTGCCGGAACGTAATTGAGCCAGAACTACTCTGGTTTGCCGTGGGAGGTCAATTTCTTCAGGTGCAATGGGAGGCGGTCGTTCTACAAGGACTACATTCACCCGGTAGCCATTTACCGCATTTGCTAGCGTGTCTGCATGAATGTTTTCTAGACCAGCTTGATATGCCGCTTGATCTAGAGGTTCTCTCTTGTAGATCTAGATCATGTAGATCTACCTTAAGGCTTCTGTACGTACGCCATCGCGTACTCCTTCAGTTGGAGAGACATCTCAACTTCTCGCATCACTGCGTGGAGGGTCGTCTTCTCCGACCATCCCTTGAGTTATGCCTGAAGTTCTTCCACGTCAGATTGTTTTGTTTGAAATGTCAAATGCTAAGTTTGGTAATAAGCATAATTGTTTCTTTACATTTACGATACATTTGTTCTACATTTACGAGAGTGTAACCAGGCCTTAAGGTTAAGCCAAGCGAGCAGCCGACACAATTTTTTTTTTTTTAATTTTTGGCAGTACTTGGCATTGAGGATGTCAATTTATTCTTTTTTACATACAATCTTTGTTTAGGTTTCTCCTATTTGATGAAATTTTCAATCGGCAAATGTGACATCCTTAATAATGTTCATGAAATTTTCAATCGGCAGATTTGACATCCTTAATGATGTTCATGACCTAACCTTCTATTAGTGAATCCTGGATAGTTTTAAAGGGCCTAAGATACAGATGCAAAAAATTCGATACAGGTGCTACATTTTTCATATAATTTTCTATTTGTAAGAAAAAATTGTGCTACATATAGTGTAAATCATTGATGGACACACTAACACATGTGCACGCTTTTTGCAAGCCCATGGGCTTATGTTCTTGTGCACGTACACAAAAGTGTACAAAAGTATGCGTATATTTGCCCACCACTGTTGGTGTAGATGGATAGAAGCGCATATTTCGCGAGTATAATTGACAGCATAACACAACATATCAGTTCAAAGTTATAGTAAAATTTTATCGAAACTGATGCTTATGAGGATTAACAAAATACTTTCCGAGCAGATTTAACCCTGAGGTAATAATTCCCCCAGAATCGATTGGTTGGGCGTTTCTGTTTTCTACAAATTGGAGCGGCTTAAATTATTTTGTTAGAAATTTCAGACCTTAGATGTTCAACCACAACGCGCTGTTCAATGTGTGTTCTCATACTGTAGGCGGATCGTGCTTTAATCTCCGGATTTCCACCTTAAAGATCCATATCACACTAGGCGAATGGTGGTCAAAATCTTTTAGTAAGAGTAGAGATAGAACTTAAGCCTGCTGGTAGGCTTCTTTATCCTAGAAATGAGGCTAATAACAGCTACAATTACAATTTTTTTTTGTTGCAAAGTAAGTTTTCGACAAAAAGGCAACATTTGAAAAAATTTTTTTATTACAAGAGCAAAATTTTTTTCCGTTGTAAATTTGTTTGTTTGCTAAAATAAAAAGTAAAAGGTGTTTGAAAAAGACCAATGGGGTATGACATTCACCCTTATTCCCGTTGTTGAAGGCGAAAATCGACAGCAGTCGTAGTCGAAGGCGAATTTCACATTTAGTGGTATTCTGTAACTTATTCACCTTCGAAAGTTTGAAAACAGAACCAGTAAGAAAAGGCAAAAGTCGGGCGGAGCCGATTATATTATACCCTTCACCACCTGGTATACGTAGTACTTTTTATATGTAGAATTATCTCGAAATCCATTCAGACTTTAATTTGGATACCTATTTAAATATCTAATAGAACCTTGCAAGATTTTCCTACGATAGGGTAACAAATTTGGATTTCCACATCCTTAAAAGGCCATATCCGACAAAAGATTGTATGGGAGTTAAATCGAAACATGTGCCAATTTTGATTACCCATACTGGGATGTCAAATAGAACATCACACGCCCTATATTGTAGAGATGTGACCGAAATTGTTGCTTTTATTGCCTTAAAAGTCCATATCGGATAAAATATATACAATAGAGCCATATGTAAATCAGGACCGATTTTAATGAAATTTTGCGCAAGTATTGGAACGTCAAATAAATTGTCTCATGCAAAATCGGTCGATAATTGTGGATTCTACGGGTTAAAGTCTATTTCGGATGAAAGATATATCGGGGACCTATATCTAAACCGAATTTTATGAAATTTTGCACACGTATTAAGACGTCAAATAAAACACCTCATACTACATCTTGTTAAGATCGGACTAAAATAGTGACTTCTACAGCCTTAAAAGACCATATCGGACAAAAGATGTATATGGGAGCTGTCTTAATCTAGACCGATTTAGATTAAATTTTGCACTCGCATTGGGACTTTAAATAAAACAACTCACGCTAAATTTTGTAGAAATCGGGCCAATATTGTGCCTACTAAAGCCTTTAAAGTCCAAATCGGATGAAAGATATATATGCGAGGTATATCTAAATCTGAACCGATTTTTATGAAATTTTGCACAGGTATGAAGAAGTCAAATAAAGCACCCCGTGCTAAATTTTTGTAAACATCCGACCACGATTGTGGCTGCTACAGGCTTAAAACTCTATATCGGATAAAATATATATAGGGGTGCTATAACTAAATCTGGCCCGATTTTGAAGAAATTTTGAACACATATGAGGACGTTGGATAAAGCACCCCGTGCCAAATTTTGTAAAGATCGGAACAAAATTGTGCCTACTACAGCCTTTAAAGTCCAATCGGATGAAAGATATATATGGGAGGAATAATTAAATTTGAACCGATTTTTATGAAATTTTGTAGTCGTATTGGAACTTTAAAGAAAACATTTCGTGTAAAATTTTGTAAAGATCCGATCAAAATTGTGGCTGCTATAGCCATAAAATTCCATATCGGATGAAAGTTATATATGAGAGCTATATCTAAATCTGGACCGATTTTGGTAAAATTTCGCATACATATGAGGACGTTGAATAAAACACCCAGTGCCAAATTTTGTAAAGATCAGACCAAAATTGTGGCTGCTACAACCTTAAAACTCCATATCGAATAAAAGATATATATGGGTGCTATATCTAAATTTGAACCGATTTTTATGAAATTTTGTAGTCGTATTGGAACTTTAAAGAAAACATTTCGTGGCTGCTATAGCCATAAAATTCCATATCGGATGGAAGTTATATATGGGAGCTATATCTAAATCTGAACCGATTTTTAAGTAATTTGCACACATATGAGGACATGGAATAAAACACCCCATGCCAATTTTTGTAAAGATCGGACAAAAATTGTGGCTTCTTCAGCCTTAAAAGGCCATATGGGATGAAAGATATATATGGAGCTATATCTAAATCTGAACTGATTTTTATGAAATTTTGCACACATATGAGGACATTGCATAAAACACCCCATGCCAAATTTTCTAAAGATCGGACAAAAATTATGGCATCTACTGCCTCAAAAGGCCATATAGAATGAAAGATATATTTAAAAGGCTATATGGGATGAAAGATATATATGGAGCTATATCTAAATCTGAACCGATTTTTATGAAATTTTGCACACATATGAGGACGTTGCATAAAACACCCCATGCCAAATTTTGGAAAGATCGGACAAAATTATGGCATCTACTGCCTCAAAAGGCCATATAGAATGAAAGATATATTTGGAAGCTATATCTAAATCTGAACAGATTTTGGTGAAATTTTGCACACATATGAGGACGTTGCATAAAATACCCCATACAATATTTTGTAAAGATTGGACCATAATTGTGGCTTCTTCAGCCTTAAAAGGCCATATCGGATGAAAAATATATGGGAGCTACATCTAAATCTGAACCGATTTTTAAGAAATTTTGCACACATATGAGGACACTGAATAAAACACCCCATGTCAAATTTTGTAAAGATCGGACCAAAATAAAGGCTTTTACAGCCTTAAAAGGCCATATCGAATGAAAGATATATTTGAAAGCTATATCTAAATCTGAACCGATTTTTATGAAATTTTGCACACATATGAGGACGTTGCATAAAATACCCCATGCCATTATGGCTTCCACAGCCATAATCTGAATCGATTTTTATGAAATTTTGCATACATATGAGACCGTTGAATATTTGAGACCATATTTCGTAAAGATCAGACCAAAATTGTGACTTCTATAGGCTTTAAAGGCCATATCGGATAAAATATATATATATGGGAGCTATATCTAAATCTGAACCGATTTCGTTCAAAATCAATAGCATTCGTCATTGGGCCAAAAAAGAGACTTGTGCTAAATTTCATGACAATCGGACAATAAATGCGACCTGTAACTTTATCACAAAAATACATGGACAGACAGACGGACATAGCTTAATCGAATCAGGAAGTGATTCTAAGCCGATCGGTATACTTATCAATGGGTCTAGCTCTTCTCCTTCTAAGCGTTGCAAACAAATGCACAAATTTATAATACCCTGTACCACAGTGGTGGTGTAGGGTATAAAAATATTGTGGTAAATAAAAAAAATAATATAGAAGTAGGTTCCCTACTCTTTCGACAAACAGGCGCGATGTAGTTTAAAATGCAATTAACCATTTGACTTATGTGATACCAAAAATGTAAACAAGTTTTTGTCTTTGACAACCACTTTTTAAAAATTTTGACATACGACTACGCCATCGCCAACCGGAATAAGGGGGATTATCTTCGACTTCATTATATATGTGCGACTTATATGTTTATTAAACTGGAAAAACTCATCATGTATGTGTCAATACTTCTGAAGTCGTCTGACATATTCTTCGGACTATGGAAGACAAGTTTCTACTAAATGCATCATTATTAAAAGAGGATCTAATAAAGTAAAAAAAAATAATTATTATGACCAAAATAATTCCTCTAAAAAAATATCCAAAAAAAAAATAAGCAGTTTGGAGAGGTGAAAGAAGCCACATTGCAAAAAGTTGGCAATTAAAAATATGTCTAAGAATTCAATCAATCAATAATATTTCTAAAAATTACATTTCTTTTTGTTCATTACTTGTTGTGTTACTTGGCGAGTTTAACTTATTGTTGGCCATTACTGGCACACTGTTGTCGTTATCACTTGTGGCAATTGCCATGGCAGCAGCTTCCAAAGTGGCAACTTCGATGCTTGGAAGTACTGCAGATGATGAGGATGATGATGATACTGTATTAGCATCATTTGTCAGCCTTAGATCGATACCTCCTACGGCTCCTTCTGAGTCGTCGATGGCGGCTGTTACCAGTAAAGTTGGATTATTGGGTTCTGGCTGTATCGCCCCACCACCAACAGCTCCAACTGGTGCTGGCGATTTCAAATTTTGTGCCGAAGACGTTGAGGCAACATTGTCCGCTACATCAAGAGTTTCTGCTTTACTAAATTTTGGCCTGAAACTGTTGCTCTCCGTATTGAGTTCGTAGTTGCGAAATGGATCTTTGAATTTAGTTCTATTAGCTGTTGAGCTGCCTGATTTGTGGCCCGCTGGGCCACTACTTCTTAAGCGCCTAGATTGTGTTGTATTTCTGTGACTGCTTAGAGTAGGACTTTCTGATCTAGCTCTTTGCAAAGGAGCTCTGCCACTCGCGGTCGGCACTGTTCCCCCACTCAGCGAATGATCATAGTCCCTAGATCTACCAAATTCAAAGCCGTTTTGCCATTGCACATGCACATTCTCATAGGAAGGGTCCTCATAGCGTCTCGCCGCTGTTGCTCCTGCTGCCCCACCATAACCATCTGTTTCACGCAAACGATTCAAAGTATTGTGTAAAGGTCTTGCAGCAAATTGTTCATTGTGCCTTCGATATGTGCCTCCCACACCAGCAGCAGCATGCATTTCTGCTCTGGCATTAAATCTTACAATATCTTGTGGTAGACCCGATAAACGTGGTGTTCCATAGGGATTTGCCATTTGTGCCGCAGCTGATGCAGCATCACAATCCACACAGTCGCGTGAAAACATAAAATTAAAATCAATAACTTTACAATCGGCCCCTTGACCCATCCACAAGGGTAACCATTTGTTGACCAAAAGCCATTGCAGACTTGATTTTGAAATACGATTTACCGAATTATTCTGTTCACTCATCACCGAGTTATTGGCATTTGAAGATGATGATGTTGTTTGTTGAGCAGATGACTTTTGTGCGTAGCTTGAGGATGATTTCTTTGTTAGAGCATTTTTAAGGGAAGACACGGTTTTTTCAGTTGCCGAAGCCGATGAATTCTTTTCGGTATTATTGGAGTTTTTGCTTGAGCCCGACGAACTGTTTAGACTTTTTATTTTAGGAATGGCTCCTGTAGCTCGTAAGGATGATGAAGATGATGCAGTGTTAGTGTCAGTATTGTTGTTAAGAGCATTTGGATTGATGAGAGGGCCAGCAGATGCAGCTCGGCTCTCACGATCTTTTGAGCTATTGGGAGTGCCTGTAAAAATCCAAAAAAGAGGAAAAAAATTAGTTACTCCATAATGAAAAAAAGAAAGAATTTAAAGTTGTTTTATCCCCTGTCGTGAGGTTATTGGTAAGCAATTGTATTCGGGAAGGCTGTGGTCTATGATGATGATGTTGGCATCGTTTTCTTCCGACTATTACAGACCTCGTTTAGTGTGCTATGAGGAAGTTGTGCGGATGACCAACAGGCTTGTCATAAACCCCAAAAGACGGAGCTGGTATGTTTCCCCAGAAACGAAATGTGGGAGTTTTTAAGGGAAAATTTCTCCTACAAAATCATCAACGACACTGTTCAGCAGGAGTGAGGTCAAAAAAGTGGTCAATCGAGATAGAATTCCTATTGTATACCATCAAAGGAATCTTGGGTGACCCTCGACAACTTCTTCTCGATTTCAGAGCTATGCTACTGTTACCTGTGATAAGGTAAGAACCAAGAGCAAGGTCCTCAAAACTTTGACGGCGAATGGACAAGGAAACCCTATTAACAATTTGTAAGGCGATTGACCGATTACGCAGCTCGAGTGTGGGTCACAGGGTTGCGAAACGCAGAGTAGAACCTAACAGACTTATCAAAACTCGGCATTAAGGTCAATGACGGGCTGCCACCGGATGCAAGCATTGACCATCTACACGAGGAGACCAAGGCTCTCAAGGTTAACGATCATAACTAAACAGGGAAATCACCACAATTTCCAACTCACCGAGCTGGTACCACCTCCTAGGGATAAGAAAAAGAATATTTGGAAGTGAAAGAGCGAAATCCGTCAACATCTCGCTGATCCACTTACAACCGCCTCACACAGCACGGGTCTGTAGCATATCCACCAAAATGATGAAATCAACCTTGTCATACCGACCGAATATAGTTTTTTATGGACAGATGACGAAAAAGATTTGCTTAGAAAGACCAGAAAAGTCTGGCCCCATTTAGATTCGGATGGTGTAACAAACTGAACTCGTATCGTACGTGGTTAGATGGTGCCATTCACGATATCTGTCTTGTATGCAAGCCAGAACCCTATGGCACCAATCTGTATACTTGAAGCGATCTTGGCTGCAACAATAGACGACATGTCCTAGATGGCGGGAAGTCGTTCTGTCCGGAGGTCAAGTAGCTGGGCGTTATTCTTGACCGGAAATTGAGCTTGGAGAAGGATAGTCGAAGTCATCGTAGCGGATAGCATGACCGCCGCACTGCGGCACGCCGTTCGGACCAGGGCTGCAGGTCTGACACTCGACTCTGATACCGGGTCTAAGTCGGAGTCGCTGTATTAAGGCGGAGTCGGAGAGTGGTTTGGGGGCAAGCGTGCTCAACTACGAACCAAACTCCTACTCCGGCCTCAAAACCCCGACTGCGGTCGTCTCTGCAGCCCTGGTTCGGATTCGGCTATAAGGAGGCCACTTATCATCGAGCTTAAATTTGAGTAGGACAGCACTCATTGAACAATCCCATGGCAGCCGGTTGTACGTATCGGATTGACCCGATGGAGATCTTCATCGGCAAGTGCTGCCGTCTCAGTGTACAACACACTGCTACAACAACAACATTCACTGATATGTGAGGAGTTTGCTACTGTTCCTTAATGGAATGCTCATGTTCGAATTTGCAAGGGGACTGGCTGCTTGGTATGCAAATGCTAATTTGTCTACCAAGCAGCAGGAAAATGCCAACACTTTGCTTGGGTTGGCGCTGCGGAGTGGCGCAGGCTCTAAGCCCGGGGTTTTCGGTGACATGATCGTAGTTTTCCCTGGGCTGAAGAAGCGTAACTTTGGAATGTTGGTGGGAGTCTTGACTAGCCGCATCGATGTCAGATTGCTGACATCGCGATGGGATCGAGCCGAGGAGAATTTCTGCAGTCTGTGGGTTGTTGTTGTTGCCACATTTCTGGATGTAGCGATCTTCGTCAAGCTCCAAAGGTGAGCAGGCTACTTCCGGACCGATCGCCGCGAGAACGTGGTGGTCTTTGGTAATTTAAAGGCGTGAGTTCTTGGCGTTTTCATATCGAGCATTATAGGCCCTCAGTATTTATAAATGAGCCGGTGCCGCCCGGGTTATTACTGTCCACTCGATACCGCTAATTGTCCGCGACTGCAATTACTGTTGGTCCGTATAGACCACTCCACTATCCGCAATCTGTGGACGCGCGTCATAATGGTGAATACCACACAGATCGGAGCTAAAAGCTCCAGCCCGTGTGGTGCCCATAGTTATCCCGTGCCGCGCACTCTGTGGGGGTGAGGAGTAGTTGGATATGGTCGAATATCGGCTGCGCCAATGTCTCGTTTTGGTGTTTAGAAGGCTTAGAATTGTGGGTGAACACCGCTTTTCTTCACTTCTTCTTCTTCAGAATCTCGACCCTCTTGGCTTTCTAACTTTTGTAAGTGCTGGGAGTGTGTAGAGGGGTGGAACCACAGTCGGTGAGGTTTTTCAGTTTATGTACCATGTGCGCCGGCGTTTCGTTTCTTTTATGTGCAAGAGAATGTGCTTTGTCCACGTGTCAATGTTTTCTTCCTCTCCTTTCGTTTCAGTCTTTCTTATTTCATCTCTTAATAGGACGAACACAATGGACGAAGGGGCTCTGAGGGAACAAATTTTCTTCTGTCCTAATGGCGGAATTATGGGGGCATTCTTTTGCCTTCATGGAGGCTGGAGATGCCGCGTGACGGCAGGCTATATGAGGCAAAGTTGCAGGCCATATGGGTCGCGAAGGATAATTAACAGGGGTAGTAGGCCTTCCTTGTTAACAGGCTGGATTTCGATGAATCCCCGGAGTGGGATCTTAGGGCTCGGGGTGTCCCGTGTTTTGCTATACATTCTCTATCTTTCAGACTTCGTGATCCTGAAAGCACTGCAGAAGCGGCCGGGCCTTTTGACGGAGAGTCGAACTGTGATAAAGGCTCTGGCGTCAGACCATATGAGATTGAGATTGGTTATGAAATGCAACGAACATTTTCAAATCATGAGAAGTCTGTCGATCTTTAGTGGATTCCGGTCCATCAAGAAGAGGCTAGGAAGTAAGACGGTCAACGAGCTACTCAGGAATGGATAGCTTATGAGCGCTTATCAAGCTACAGAATCTGAGAAAGGTCAAGGAGATGCGAAGCATTTTCAAACCATGTGAACACGGTCAAGCTCTGCTGAGTCCCGGGCCATTAAGGGCTGGTGGGAAAGAGCCATCCGAAGAGCTAGTGCAGAATGGATAACTAATGAGGGTCGAACGTGCTTCTGATTCACTAAACCCTTCTCTGTGCGAGCTTTTTGAAAGAGTGGATACCTTCTAGGATGAACGCGCCAATGATGTATGGACTGCTGCTGAGGGTTGCAGGTTGCCAAAGGCCCTATGGCCGAGTATTTCGTGAAATATGGCATTACTTATACCAGGACTGAGGAAGCAAGATCTCGGCCAACAGATGTTTGAATGGTTATTGCGCGATACGGACTTCTGTAGGGTCTGTGGTGACGAGAAGGAGTTGAAGCACCTTTTGTGCCATAGCCCCGCAATTTTGAGAAAATATAGGAATAACGGTCAACAGCACTCTGCGACTGGCTTCCCTTCAAGCACTTAGCTCTCTCAGCATACAGTAGAGGCCTGTAGTGTCTGACTGGATGTCGCATATGACGCCTCTAAATGTTCCTAGAAGTTGGTTTCCTCTTTATTTATATGTTTTCTCGTTCTAATGATGTACATCCTTTAATTGCGGATCCCGATTTATATTCTTCGTCTTGTTTTATATCCACTTCCATAGGATGCAGACTTGTTGTTTTGTTGTGATAAACTTAGAATTCATAGGAAATACCCTTTGTGCCCTGAGTTTATATACCAGTGATAAGCAAGCAATGAACTTTGGACCGGCCGGCAGACGGGAGGCCCGGAGAACACGATAGAGCTGAAGAGCGGGCTCTAATCAGGCACCAAAACGTCCGGAAATGGACTGTTTGTCTGTGTACGATCCGCCCGTATACCTGCGATCAATAAAAAACCTTGCATTCCAGTGATTTTCATGCTCATGGTGAAATAGCCCGTATCTCTTGGAAGTTTAATGAACAAATATATGAAATCGACGGCCAGCCATGATAGGCAACCATGATGAATAGAAAAAAATATATATTTTGGGGGACATAATCAAATAATAGCACTTACCACTAATGCTTAATCCCGAGTTAGAGTTTCCTGTGGCATTTCCAAACGTTCTACCCATGACGTTCTGAGTGTTTTCACCGTGTAAACAGCTAAAGAAAGAGGATGCACTATTTTTAACATTATTGGCATCCCGTTGTGAGGACGAGGCTGCTGCAGCTGATGAGGAGGGTGTAGTCCCACAGTTATTGCCATTGCAACTGGCGGTTGAGGCAATACTTGAACTATTTGTGGTTGTGGTTGAACCGGTATTAAGCCGTATGTGACCTACAGTACCAAAATGTGAATGGCCTAAAACTGCATAGTGACCACCCAAATTGTAGTGATCTATATTGCCACACGAGGAACTTAAGTGACGTTCTATGCGTCCTATACCATGTCCGATGACATTTAAACGGCCATAAACACGAGACGATCCACCATTGGTATTGCGATAAATGGGCTCATCGTGTATCTGCTCGTAGATATTTTCATAACGAACGGCTGGCTGATAGTTTATGTTGTAGTAGTTTTGAGATTCTGTATCATCAAAACTACGTTGTCGATGGCACGAAGATGAAGAAGTTGTGGTATTGTAATGATTACAAGTCACACCATTGCAGCGAAAAGCATTGAAACGGGGATTAGCTGAAAAAAAATAATAAAAAAAACTTGTTAACAGCTCCTTCAGAAGAATCATAATGAGAGCCTACCTGCATGTAGATCTAATTGAAAGTTTCGCCTAAAACCTAGACCTGATCGTACCGATCGGGGTATATCATAGTTTGCACCACCGCCATTGGCTCCCATGACACCTCCATTCATATTGACGGCATTTGCACGATCGTATAAATCATTGCGATAGTTGAAGTTATTCGTTGTTTGTCGGGATTTACTTTGAGTATTAGTATTGGCATCATTGGAATTCGATGGCGCTGCTTGTTGTGTCGGATGTGTTGGCTGCTGGGGAGCAACAACTTGTGGTTGCTGGGGCATTTCTTCGGCAGGGGCATTGGCGATATTGTTCACATTAATTGGTGCACCAACAATGTCGGCACCAATTGCACGAACGGCTGCATTGTAATGTTCTATGGATTCGTAGATATTTTCATAATGAGGATGTATAAGTTGCTGTTGTTGTTGTTGGTGATTAACAATATTTGATTGTTGCGGCTGATCCTGACGCACAAGACCAGCTGCACCCTCGATCGTACCTTCAGCTTGACTATTCTCATCGTCTACGAGACCATTAATTGCAATAACAGTCGCTTGTCTGAAAATTAAAACAAAAAAAAACACCGAATATTTGAATATGCAATTGATCTGAATATTAACAAAATGAACACTTACCGCACCAATGCACCCTGCTCTTCTATTCACATGGGTTTATCTATCATGCATACACCAGCATAACTGCGACCAATGGTCATGGCCGCGGGCAAAATCCTCCAGGTGTCTGTTTCCGGACTATATACCTCCACTGAGGACAAATTCGAATCACCATCATCACCACCCACAACATACAAGAGACCATCATGAGCCACAACGCCGGCATTGCGCCTACAGAATGACATATCTGCAACCGAGTGCCATAGATTTGTTTCAGGATCGTAAGCCTCAACCGATTTGCGTACCATGGGCCCATCGTGTCCACCTACAGCATATAAAATATTTTTTAAAACTCCCACACCGGCACCACTACGACGGGCTGACATATCGGCAACCTGATACCAAGTATCGGTCTCAGGATTATAACGCTCAACCGAGGATAGACATTGGCGCGTGAAACCATCATAACCTCCAACGGCATATAGAAGACCATTGACAACACCTACACCCACTGAACTGCGTCGAGTTGACATGGAAGCTATGAAACGCCAAGCTTCTGTTTTTGGATCGTACACTTCAGCACTACACAAACCAGTGGTGCCATCAAATCCGCCTACAGCATAAATGCAGCCATTAAGTACGGCCACACCCAACGTAGAGCGCCTGGCCTCCATGCTACTGCTGGTGGACCACTGATCGGTGGCCGGATCGTAGACATCAACCGTGCGAACACGCAAAGAGCCATTAAAACCTCCGACAGCATGAACTTTTTCGCCCAGGACAGCTAAACCAGCACTGAAAATAAGCAACAAAAAAAATTGAATTTAATAGGAACAACACAATTTAAATTTTTTTTTTGAGATTTTTATTTTAAAAACTTTTATAAAGACGAATTTTCAAAAAAAAAAAAAATAAAACACCTATAGGGAGAGGTTTCCCCTCCTGTGCGAGAGTATAACTCCCGGGGTGGTATTCGTCATAGAAATTTATATCTAAGTGACCGGAGTAGAGAAAGACGTTTTATTTTGTTCAGCGGAGCGAAAATGTGTAAGGGATGCCTGTATGGTCCAGCGCGTATGCAACGATTCTTCTGGTCGGTACAACTGAGAGGGCCTGGAACTACCCTTGTCCTGTGAATTGGTAGTGAGGATCCTAGAAAGTGGACTGGCGGCCGGATGGCAGACGTAGCTGTTACGGCACTTCTTCCAGTGCAAGCGGTTCCGTTGGCTTGGTGGTCGAGCGCTGGCCTGTCTCACCAGTTGGGAAGCAACCGCTCATTCGGTCAGGTGAACGACAAGAGTCTAGGGGTTTCGAGAAGTGTTACTTGAAGGATACGAATACTATGAGTACGTCGTAAGAATGCATGTGCGGTACGGCGATGAATGAGTGTTTACGTCACCACATAAGACTCGTGAGGAACTGGAAGAATCGAATATGTCGTACTTAAGAATACTTAACCCCGTAAACAGACTCAGGCGACATTGGAAGAATGGATTTATGAACCAAGAAGACTCTCAAGGCACTGGAATAAGCAGTTTACAAAGCTTATGAGTACGTCACCATGGAAGAAGACTTGCTAAGCACTGGAAAAATGGGTTTATTGTGTTAATGGTTACTTCACCACTTAAAAAGGCTCGCATGGCACTGGAAGAAAGGATTTGCGGATTTGGATTAATGTCCACACCCTCTTTGTAACCTAACCAACAGGTACGTCACCATGCAAAAAGACTCCCACGGCACCGAAAGAAAGGATTTAAAAAAACGCATTGGTCTTCCAAAGAAATTAATTAAAATTGCTAATGGGTACGTCAACAAGTAAAAAGGGACTAGAAGAAAGGATATACGACGCTTACAATAACGTCATTACGTAGGAAGACTCGTACGGCATTGGAAGAAAGGATTTACTATGCTTACGAGTACGGCAACGTATGAAAACATGCACGGCACTGGAAGAACGGATTCCGCAAATGTTTCGCTAAAGAAGTAGGCTGCCGCCATCGCGTCAATCCGGTACGTACAACCGGATACCAACGGATTGGCAGCTGGTTGTAGCTGTCACGGGAAGCTTAGCTGCGAGCTACCGGGCGCTTCCACAGGTTCCGGAAAGTGGAATAATCCAAAGGCAGTCGCGGACAATCAGTGGAGACTCTGAGGGAGAGGTCGGCCTGTACGGGAAATACTCAGTGCCTATGCCTTGATATGACAAGGCGAGTTATTGGCGCCTTTAAATAGTCAATGGCCGCCGTGTTCCCGCGGCGATGAGTTTCTTAGACCGGAACAAGTTTCCTCATCTACAGGAGCTTGACGAGGATTGCCACCTCCACAGGAAAATGTGGCTTCAACAACAACAATATTGGCAGCAACACGTCGATCTTCAATGCCGATGAAAGCTACCTACTTCTTGGATAAAATGTGTGGGTTGTGTTTAGTTGCGGGGACTGGCTGGAACTTGGCAATTAGTCTGCCACTGATTGTTGCGGACCTGTCCGTCGTGTTCCGAACTCCGGCAAAAATGGATTGAGTGTACAACGCATTCCCAATAATATAATACAGTTTCACTCTAACATTGACTCGTATAGTGTCCCTCTTGGCCGCAGTTACTAGGTTTCATTTGTAGCGTAAGCTCTTGCAAATACTGGAAATTCCAATGGCGCAGATACCACCGGTTTTCGGATAACGTATTGAAATATTCATTCATTGTTGCTCTGAATGTTTTTTATGTCGCATCTAATCCTAAGGAGGGTATAATGACGGATATTCCTTCCAAGCCTCTGACACCTGTTCCGTACTTCAACCTCCAGCTGCTCAAAGTAACGCACCAGTAAAAAGAACTGAAGAAAATCTCAAAAGTCTAGCCACATCGCCCAAGATCGGTAATTGTTGCGTTACCATACTAACGCATTGCCACTAAGCATTTCTCCGCATCTTCTGGGTCAGAATGTTGGCATTAACATCGTACATGTCAACTAGCTCCTCTAACCACTCTATAAAGTTCGGCCTCTGTCGAAGTTCACATTCCACTTACGGACTTGATCGACTTCGGCGTGCAATTCCGCACTCGACAAGGATCTACTGGCCCGTATGCGGTTGGGGAATAACGTCAATGGATTCAATGGTCTAGAGGCCCCTGACGTGAGTGATGCAGAGACAAGGTTTGTCGTGTTATCTGTTTCATAAGTAATGGAATGAGCTTATGAAGCACCTGCAGTTCCAATAATCTAAATAACTGCTCTGGGAATTCTTTGCACCAAGGAATTGGCGGAAAGCTCGCCACGACGACGGTGATTTCGAGTTTGAACACATTTAAATAATTGCCAAATTCCTCCTTTTCTAGGCTGTAGGCCTACGACGGGTGTAATATAGTCGCCATATCACGCAGACTGGAAGCTCGTAAGGTTTTGCGAACAAAAAAATAGATGTAGTGGGCGTTTAATAAAATTACTCTAAGCACGGTCCCTGCTCGGGCGCCACTGTACATTTTTCGAACAAACATTTTAATGAAATTTTCTCTAAAGACAAAATTTCTATGAAATGTTCTCTAAAGACAAAATTTCTACGAAATCATCTCTAAAGACTAAATTTCTCTAAGACAAAATTTCTACGAAATCTTCTCTAAAGACAAAATTTCTACCAAATCTTCTTTTAAGATGTATGGTTTGTGTGTCGTATCAAATCCTATGTAGGGTATAATTACGGATATTCCTTCTACACCTTTTCCGACCTTCAGCTGCTTAAAGCAACGCACTGGTAAAAAGAACTGAAGAAAATCTTCTCAAAAGTCTAACTATATCGTCCAAGATCGGTAATTGTTGTGTTACCATACTAACACAGTTGGCATTAACATCGTACATGTCAACTAGCTCCTTTAACCACTCTATAAAGTCCAACCTCTGTCCCAGCGGACATTCTACCTATGAACCTGACCGACTTCAGTGTGCAATTCAGCACTCGACTAGGATCTACTGGCCCGTATACGGTTGGCGAATAACGTCAACGGATTCAATGGTCTAGTGGCCGCTGACGTGTGTGATGCTGAAACAAGGTTTGACGTGTAATCTTTTTCATTTGTAATGGAATGAGCTTAGCCTTTCTGTTACGCTTTGAAGTAGACGGGTTGTGAAGCACTGCTCTGGGAATATTTTGCACCAAGGAATTGGGGGAAAGCTAGCCACGGCGACGGTGATTTTGAGTTTGAACACATTTAGGTAATTGCCAAGTTCCTTCTTTTCTAGGCTGTAGGCGCACGACGGGCGTAATATAGTCGAGATATCACGCAGACTGTAAGCACGTAAGGTTTTGCGTACAAAAAATAGATGTAGTGGGCGTTTAATAAAATTACTCTAAGCACGGTCCCTGCTCGGGCGCCACTGTACATTTTTCGAACAAACATTTTAATGAAATTTTCTCTAAACACAGAATTTCTACAAAATCTTCTCTGAGGACAAAATTTTCTCTAAAGACAAAATCTTCTTTAAAAACGAAATTTTCTCTAAAGACAAAATTTCTATGAAATCTTCTCTAAAGACAAAATTTCTACGAAATCATCTCTAAAGACTAAATTTCTCTAAGACAAAATTTCTACGAAATCTTCTCTAAAGACAAAATTTCTACGAAATCTTCTCTAAAGACAAAATTTCTACCAAATCTTCTTTTAAGATGTATGGTTTGTGTGTCGCATCAAATCCTATGTAGGGTATAATTACGGATATTCCTTCTACACCTTTTCCGACCTTCAGCTGCTTAAAGCACTGGTAAAAAGAACTGAAGAAAATCTTCTCAAAAGTCTAAGCCCAAGATCGGTAATTGTTGCGTTACCATACTAACACAGTTGGCATTAACATCGTACATGTCAACTAGCTCCTTTAACCACTCTATAAAGTCCAACCTCTGTCCCAGCTGACATTCTACCTAAGAACCTGACCGACTTCGGTGTGCACTTCAGCATTCGATAAGGATCTACTGGCCAGTATACGGTTGGGGAATAACGTCAACGGATTCAATGGTCTAGTGGCCGCTGACGTGTGTGATGCTGAAACAAGGTTTGATGTGTAATCTTTTTCATTTGTAATGGAATGAGCTTAGCCTTTCTGTTACGCTTTGAAGTAGACGGGTTGTGAAGCACCTGGAGTTCCAAAAATCCTCTTAACTGCTCTGGGAATATTTTGCACCAAGGAATTGGGGGAAAGCTAGCCACGGCGACGGTGATTTTGAGTTTGAACACATTTAGGTAATTGCCAAGTTCCTTCTTTTCTAGGCTGTAGGCGCACGACGGGCGTAATATAGTCGAGATATCACGCAGACTGTAAGCACGTAAGGTTTTGCGTACAAAAAATAGATGTAGTGGGCGTTTAATAAAATTACTCTAAGCACGGTCCCTGCTCGGGCGCCACTGTACATTTTTCAAACAAACATTTTAATGAAATCTTCTCTAAAGACAAAATTTCTACGAAATCTTCTCTAAAGACAAAATTTCTACGAAATCTTCTCTAAAGACAAAATTTCTACGAAATCTTCTCTAAAGACAAAATTTCTACGAAATCTTCTCTAAAGACAAAATTTCTACGAAATCTTCTCTAAAGACAAAATTTCTACGAAATCTTCTCTGAAGGCAAAATTTCTATGAAATCTTCTCTAAAGACAAAATTTCTATAAAATCTTCTCTTAAGAGAAAATTTCTACGAAAACTTTACTTAGGACAAAATTTCTATTAAATTTTCTCTAAAGACATAATTTCTATGCAGAAGACATAATGTGTATGAACAATTTTTTAAAGAGAATATATCATAGAAAATTTTCTCTGAAACAAGATTTTTATGAAATATTTTTTAAAAAAAAACTTTTGGGAAACTTTTCCTAAAGACAAAATTTTTAAGAACATTTCTATGAGTTTTTTTTTCTAAAAACAATTTTTCTATGAAATTAGTTTAACAGCAACAACTTACCGACATCTGCGATTTGGCATTTCTGCAGCCTGATACCATTTTTCTTCTCTCAAATCATAGCATTCTACTGAACGAATAGCTTTGGGCGCCTGACCCCCTATAACCAAAAGAATTTTGGGAAATCCAACCGGTTTTCTAGGCATAGTGCGTTGCGTTTTGATTTCATTTGGCAATAAGTGATATGTAAGAGCTTCAATAATGAGATTTTTACAAACGATATTTCCCTCCAAAAGGGGTTCTTTATCAACATTTTGAGTTATATACTCCTTGGACAACAAAGGCAGGCGTACATGTTCCATTAGGTCAGCGGTGTATTGATCGCGCAATGTGGGATCGTAACGTATCCAATTGATGACACATTCGTAGACTTTTTCTTCACTGGCCACAGAGATACGATCGTTGCGTATGAGAGAAATGACTTGTTCTGAAGTCAAATTTAAAAATTCATCGAATTGTATGACTTCGCTAAGATAGAAAAAATTTCATTAGACAAATAAGAACACAAGGGATTTCAATAAATAGATAAATGACTGACTGACTTACTTAAAGTGTTGTTCGATGTATTGTTCGGCATAATTGACCAAATCCACACAGCCATGCATATCGGCAAAATCACGTATGCCCAAACAATTGCTAGCATCCAATTGGGTTTGCAAATAATCACAGCAAGCATCGCGCACGTCGGTCAATTGCAAGAGATTAGCAGCTGTTAGCAGGACTTGAACATTATCTTCATTGACCTCCACCGTTGAGGTGTAGACGTATTCAATGAGTAATTCTAAAGCTCGATGGTCAACGCCCTGTAATGTTATACGCCCCTGTCGAGATTCCTCGAAACCCGTAAACATTGCATAGAAATATGGACTACACGATGCCAAAACCATTTTATGGGCTGGTATTTCAATATCATCAGCAATGAGGGTAACATCACAAAGGAGATTTTGCCTGAAATAAAAAGAATGAAAATTAAATCGGATAAATCAGTAAAGAAAGAAGCCCATTAGGTGTCGCAATAACTCGAATGGAGTGATTTCATATTCAGGGCTGTAAATAAGAGTCCATTTATGAAAAATTATTCTGTTTTAAAAATTCTTGAGGGGGCGCTAAAAAAAACTAGGGGTTACTTAGCCCACTGCAGAGGCCTTTCTATGCTTATTGGGCCATATTTAAACATGGCTCGATTTCTCCCATTTCTAATATCAGCCCATCAACGTCAATAAGAAGTATTTGTGCAAAGTCAGACGAAGGGTGAACATTACCATATCGACTTGTAATGACAGGGCTTATCATTAGTAAAGATTTCCCGAACTAGCCATTTAAAAAACTCTGAATGTTCCTTAATGAAACGAGAATTTAGGAACTAAAGAGGAGTGATAGACGGGAGAAATCTCTCTGTAACTCCCTCCGGAAGTGCAAGGTATTGTTCTCCTCTTCATCCTCGCGAAATCTGCTTGTGTCCAGATGTCGCCTCTCTCTAGTTTGGTAGAGTGCATAGACGTAACAGACGTAAAAATGACTAAAAACTAAGCTGGAAGGAAACGTAGAGTATTAGATGGGGACTGAAAGCTCTCCCTTAGGCCTGGACTGTACACTGGTTGCTTATAGTGGTGGATGGGACAGGGTTGCATCTCTCTAGTGTCCAAGTAATGAAAATTTTCCCCTTTTCCCCTATTATGGAACATGGGGATACTTCTGACATATCAATAAGTACTGTCCGATTCAAGTTTAAGCTTAATGATCCTCTTTTTTATAGCCGAGTCAAAATGGCGTGCCGCAGCGCGATACCTCTTTGGGGACAGGTTTTACATCGCATAGTACGCCACAAATGTCGTCAGCATTTGAAGGCAAAATTTTTTTGAAGTTCTCCAGGATTCGAACCCATACGTTCAGCTTCATAGGCGCACATGCCAACCTCTGCGCTATGGTGGCCTCAGTGTTCAAGTACACTGAGGTAATTCTTGAACAAAAACGGAACTGGAGAAGAAACATAGAGAAAAAGGTTAAAGGACATTTGTTTATGAAGTTCTCTCCAGCATTTGAATCCATGCGTTTAGCGTCATATGCGCACATGTGAACCTCTGCGCTATGGTGTCCTCAGTGTTCAAGTACATAGAGGTAATTCTTGAACAAAAACGGAACTGGAGAAGAAACATAGAGAAAAAGGTTAAAAGGAGACCGAAAGCGTTCTCGCAACTCTACTCTGATGGGACCGCCGATGCAGATGCAGCGATAATTAAGAGGCAGTGAAAGAAAATCGAAAAAACTAGTAAAAGTTATACCTTGTGAGAAAGGGTAGAGAAATCTTTTTGAAATTGGTTAGAGCTGCGGTATTAACGAGATCGTTTGCAAAATTTCAAAGCTCTAGGTTGTCCGATCGCCTTTTGGCAGGCCCCTAAAATTGTTCAACTCTGTATTTCGATAACATTGTTCGGGCAGCCAAATCTTCGTTTATGGTCTGACTTTAAATTTTTTTACAGGATAGAAAATATCTCTACCCGTCCTCACAGGGCATATTTTTTACAAGTTTTTTTTTTCGAATTTCTCCTACTGGACCTGTGTACGAATGTTTCGCGAACTAGTATGTCGCTTATCCTAGGGCTGAGAAAGCTTTTTGTCATCGTTTTCAGGATCTGTGGGGACGATGCTAAGCAATTGCTAGAAGAAGACATAGGATTATGGTTGAACACCTCCACAGTGAACCATACTTTAAAAATTCGGTCAGAAGTCTGTACGAAAGTCGGAAAATTCTTCCGAATTCGGATCCGAAATCTGTCCGAATTCTTACCGAAAAATATATGGAGTGGTTGACATGACTTCGGAAAGAAATATCGGAGGGATATCTTATGTTTCTGACAGAATGCGTACAGAATTCTGAACCAAAATTATGGCAAATTTGGAAATTATGACGTTGAGACTTAATGCATACGGATGTGCTTTCCGACTTGTTTACCGAATTTTAGAATAAGATTTTCAAGATTTTGGATGTTCATTTCGAATTGTCTTATCGAATTCCAACTGAATTCTTATAAAATTCGAGTGTGTTTCTGACAGTCAAATTGTCAAATATTCCATTAAGGATCACCTTTTTATAGCCAAATCCGAACGGCGCGCCGACAACTCTTTGAGGAGAAGTTTTTCGTGGATTGAAAAGTTTTTCTGATCTTCTCTTCAGGATTCGAACCCAGTTAGTCAGCGTAATAGGCGCACATACCAACCTCTGCGCTACGGTGGTCTCCAACAAAAATATGCAAAAATGCAAGCACAAAACTAGTAAGGAAAGGGAAAAGTCGGGCGGTGCCGACTGTATAATACCCTACATCTACCCTATAAGTACAAAGTGGGAGCTTTATCTAATTCTGAACCAATTTTGATAGACCTCGGAGGATGTTTTCAGATGGGTTATATAACAATCCCTATCAAATTTCGAGCAAATATGTTCAAACCGTCATAACTACGATTGACAAATGACAACGCCATTGCCAATTATCCAACATCCGAGGAACATATATATGGGAGCTATATCCAAATCTGAACCGATTTTGACCAAACTACTTAGATATTGTGGTTGTCGTCGAGGAAATCGTTGTACAAAGTTTTGGCAAGATTGGTCGATAAATGCGCTTGCTGTGGCTCTAGAAGTGAAAATCTGGCGAAATACTTGTATCGCAGCTATATCTAGGTTAGGTAAGAGTGGCAGTCCTTTACAGACTCACTAAGACAATTTTAAGTCCATTGTGATACCACAGTAGCGACAGACCAAGTCTTCTGGCGGGAATCGAACCCACGACCTTGCAGTGGCTCTAGAAGTGAAAATCGGGCAAAATACATGTATGGCAGCTATATCTAGGTTAGGTAAGAGTGGCAGTCCTTTACATACTCACTAGGACAATTTTAAGTCCATTGGGATACCACTGTGGCGACAGACCGAGGCTTCTGGCGGGAATCGAATCCACGACCCCCTCCACTGGTAATCCTTCCTGCTAAATTTCGAGAGAATCGGTCAAAAAATGAGTACGTTATTCAGAATTCCTTCTGGACTATCTGAAGAAAAATTAAAAAAGACCATACGACAAGAATTTCAGACATCGTTCAGAACTGTCAGAACAAAAATTCCTACAGACAAACAGTGCAGAAATAGTTCCTTCCCAACTGTCGGAAAAAAATTAAAAAACAAACCCCAAAAATTTCCTCAGAATGCCAAATAGGAAACGGAACGAACTCCGTAAGATCTTGTCAGAAGATTTCAGAATTTGTTCATATTTGTTTGACATCAGATATTTCGATCCCTGGGTATAAATGTATCTGCCTGGATTACCTCGAGGCACCTAGCTTTCTTGCCATACGGCAATACTGCAGAAAACTGAAGTGGCTGAATTGGCAAATTTCTCACCTATGAGATCCCTACCAAGAACCGACTGGTTCCCTTTGATTTTATCGTATGTGGCAGCAAAATCGTTACCGATGGCAACGGACCGGCACGGCCTGACAGTTCTTCCCATGGCTCAGAAGTGTTTCTTAGACTTCCTTTGTAGCTATGACTTCCCATGATGTGAGGCGAAAGCCTTTAGCGCTGCCTCAATTTAGATCGAGTCTATGCAACCAAGTAGCTGCTTCTGCTGCGAAAAGGTATTCCGGTTTGTCAAAAGGCATTATAACGGAGCATAAAAGAGGTCAAAAATTACATAGGAACTAAATAGGACCAGTTCCTATAAAAAATGGAACTTCAAGGATGGTGCCTAAAATAACTTTATATTCTCATGTCAACACTGAAAGAAAAAAGACAGTACTTTGCCAATAACGGCTGGTATTATTTTGTTCGCGTCATTGGCAAAGAATTTTAATAACATTTGGTATTAATTTAATACCAGACAAATGAGTCTATTAAGAATTGACGGCGTCATCAGCCAGAAGTGTTGTTGAGCTTTCTACGTAAAATATTGACGCCATAATAAAATACTTGTTAAACAAATAAATAAATTGTTTTAATACAATTTGTGTGCGTAAAAACCAGCTCAAATACTAGAAAGCGGTGAAAATGGAAATAGTAAAAATTCTAAGGACATTATACATCAAAAACATGATAGTCTCTTGTGTGGAAAACGATGATGTGTTGGTGTATTCATATGAACACCACTTCTGGGAATCAATGGATATGGAATGCTGGCTTGGGATAGCTGTGAACATCACACAGGGTGGAACAATGAGGTTTGATCTGTGTGGTGTTCAGTAGTGTCACGAGAAGCTTAGCTGTGAGCTACCGGGCGCGTCCACAGGTTGCGGATAGTGGAATACTCAATACGGAGTAGCTGCAAACGGCAGTCGCGGATAATCAGCGGAGAGTCTCAGTGAGAGCCCGGTCGGCACCGGCTCTTGCACAAATACTGAGTGACTATGATGCTCGATATGCCAAGGCGGCTTATTGGCGTCTCTAAATAACCAATGGCCACCCTGTTCCCTCGGCGATCGGAATGAGCTTGCTCACCTACAGGAGCTTGACGAGGATCGCAACCTCCACATGAAAATGTGGCTACAACAACAACAACAATGGATATGGAATCAATTGCTGTATACAAAGACTTGAGGTTGTTCTAGGTGTGCCATTACTTTTTGGGATTATGAACATAAATAATCGAAATAAAATTAGATTAAAATTATTTTTTATTTATTTTTTTTTTTTTCGTTCATTAAAGTGCGGAATAATCAATAACGGTTTGGTACTAAAACAAATAATGGTCTGGTACTAAAAGCAATAACAGATTGGTATTAAAACCAATACCAGTTCGGTAATAAGGGTAGTACCAAACGGTACTAATCGTTTTATGTTGCATCCATACCATCCGGTATTATTTTTGTACCATACGGTGTTGCATTACTATCAATACCGTATGGTACTCAAATGAGCACGTTTGGTAACAACTTTTCTATGGGTGTATTTGTTAGATTCAAGGAAGAAAGGTATTGGAAATAAGGGGCCTTATACATTCTACACTTTTTTACATTAGCCCACGGTTCAGGGCACGATAACAAAAAAAATAAACTGTCATGATGCTTTGGAATTCGCACAGCGGAGTGTTCCGTAGTAAGCGACCGGTCCATCAATGGACCATAACTAGAAAACTTATCGGTAACCTCGTTTCCGACTGAACGGAACTTAGTCCGGCATGATAGCTCTTTCCAAGACCCGGGAGTGCTTCTTACACTTTTTATGCGCGGAATTTAAGGGATCAAATTGTTGTTACCTTATTTATATACATACATATTTGATGCAATACTTTATACAGAAGTTAAGGTCTGGGTTACACATTAGCTTTGCTTAATCGATACTACTATAAGGATAGTCGAGAATCTAGATTAAACAAATATGTCATAACTACTTCTTTGTTATAGTTAATAAGATATTGTTTTTCTTCAACTTAAATTAAGACAAACTAAACGACCTCTAGTTTAATTGTTCGAGTAACTTAATGTAACTGGTTCAAATTGACCATTACGTTGCACGACGATAACATAATTGTAGAATTCTTAATTAAAGATTAGTTTTGATCGGTATGATATATAATTTGCGTATTTTGTTATTATTATTACTGTTTCAATTGCTTTTAATTGCTCATATGGTCAATACTCTGTTAATACCTAATCTAAACTTGTTCTTTAGTAGACTATAGAAAACATCGTTATCTGGATTATTATACAAAACACATATAACAATACATATATGTATATGTAATATCTCGATTAAGGGAAAGTGGCTTCCGCTTTGTAAGGGGAATGATAAGAGATATTGGCTGTAATCATACAAAATTTTAATCCATCTAATGATAATAAATAATAATATTACTCTTTACTTATTTACTTTAATTGCCTGTTTCAGAATATTTGGCCCATTAGGCGAACGTAGAATAGCGTTCCAGGCGACTCGATCTTCTACGCTCCTTCTATAATCTCTGTCTCTCACCGCTTGATATTTCCATCGGTTTGCGTGTATCATCGTGTTCGCCTTCAAAACACTTTATCACTGAAGCTTCTTCATTCTTTCCGACAACATGACCTAGCCAACGCAACTGTTGTATTTTGATGCGTTTAACATATATCTCATAACGTCCTCATATAGCTCATACAGTTCGTGCTTCATAAGACGGCGATACCCTCCGTCAATGCAAATTGGCACATACATTTTACAAAGAATCTTTCTCTCAAACACTCTAAGCACTGCCTCGTCTGCTTTCACATGCCTCGGAACCATATAAGAACACGGGAAGTATCAGTGTCTTGTATAGTGGATCTTCTTCTGTTGAAAGGTGGTCTTGTTTCTAAACTTAAACTTACTCAATCCAAAGTAGCATATGTTTGCCAGTATTATTCTTCGCTTTTTATCAATGCTAGTGTCATTCATTTCGGTTACGGCGGTGCCGAAGTAGATATAATGGCTGACTATCTCTAAGTTGTGGTCCTAACTTTCTCCATTTCCTAACTTTCTTCATCTGCTCGGTTGTACAAGACGTTTTGGAAGTTGATACCATCCATTTTGTCTTACGAGGGTTGCTATTTTTATATTTCGGGATTGAACAACCCTTGTGTTGCAATCTGTCAACTGGCATCTGTATCGTAGAGCTTGACATTTCTGAGGTAAAACGTACTCAGAACGTCTTGACACACGAGCGCTCAAAAAATCGTGAAAATTTTCGTGCGATTATTTTTTACAACTCTCGATGTGGATTAACTCAACAAAATTGCATCGATGAACTTAGTTCAATTTTTGGCGATGAAGCTCCTTCAAGGATTAGTGTTTATCGATGGTATGGTGAATTCAACCGAGGTAGTAGTTCACATCCAGACGAATTTCGTGAAGATCGTCCAAAATCAGTTGTTGTTCCAAAAACCATTGAGGCTGTGCGCCAACTGATATTGCAAGATCGTCATGTGATCTATCGTGAAATTGAGATAACCTTAGGCATTAGTGGGACTAGCATATATTCAATATTGCATGAACATTTGAAAATTTGTTCGAGGGGATATCTCAATCCGAGTGGCAAAAGTGGTTCGACAATTGGTTCAAACGCATGCAAAAGTGTATAGATCTTAATGGGGAATATTTTGAAGGAGAATAAAGCTATTTTCGATTATTAATATTTGTTTTTGTGTTCTCTTATCCCAACATATAAAAGGCAACCCTCGTATCAGCATTTACTACCCATTTTCACTGATTCTCTTTCGATTCTTTAAAAGGCTGCTTTTACTACTTAACCGTTGACCGACCCGTGATGTCGATGTCGTCGGCATAGGCGTGTGCATGTGTTGTCTTGTAATTAGTGTGGCATATCTATTCATCTCTGCCTCTCGTATAATCTTCTCCAGCAGGATATTAAAGAGATCACACGATAAGTTGTCTCCTTATCTTAAACCTCGTTTGGTATTGAATGGTTCGGAGAGACTCTTTCCTATTCTTACTTAGAACCGTGTATCAGTAAGTGTCATCCTGCAGAGTCTTATTAATTTTGCAGGGATACCAAACTCAGACATGGCTTGAAATAACTTTGAACGTATAGGGGTATCGAAAGAGGCTTTGTAGTCCATAAAGAGATGGTAGGAATTGATTTGTTCTTCTCGTGTTTTTCCAGGATGTGGCGCAGTGTGAATATCTGGTCAAGGGTGGATTTACCTGGCCTAAAGCCGCATTGATAGGGCCCAATTATCTCATTGACTTTAGGTTTTAGTCTTTCACATAGTACGCTCGAGAGTATCTTGCATGCAATGGGGAGGAGACTTATTCTTTTGTAGTTGGTACATTCCGTCTTGTCACCTATCTTGGATACGGGATATAATATACTGCGGTTTCAATAATCAAGTATGCGTTCTACTAGCCAGATCGGGCAGACAAGCTTATGCATACGCCTTATCAGTGTGTCGCCTCCGGTCCTAAATAGTTCAGCGGGCAACCCGTCGGCTCCTGCTGCCTTGATGTTCTAAGGTCGGGTTACAGCTACTTGGAACTCTTTCGGACTAGGAGTTCAATATTCTATACCATCATCAGGAAATGGTTCTGCAGAATCCTCTTCGCCGCCATCGTCGGACACTAGAAGCTGGATAAAATGTTTTTTCCATATCCTCAGCACACTATCTGTATCAGTTACCAGATTTCCTTCTTTGTCTCTGCAGGAGGATGTGCCTTTACCAAAGCCATCGGTTTGATGTTGGTTTCTTTGGTTGAAATTCAAGACTTCATATCAAATCGCTTACATTCACGTCTTTTCACTTCCTTTTTTTGCGGAATAGAAATTTCTCCCGTTTCTCCAAATTTACCCATTTTGTCATCAATCCCATGGCAGGCGGTTGTACGTAGCGGATTGACCCGATGGAGTCCTTCATCGGCAAGGGCTGCTACCTCAGTCTACAACACACTGCTACAACAACAACCCATTTTGTCATAATTAAATGAAGGTTGTATATAGGTATATAGGAACAGGGGATATTTCTCAGAAATCAATGAGTGCAGTCCGATTCAAGTTTTTTGCGCAATTAAAGGGGCCTACTTTTTATACCCGAGTCCGAATAGCGTGCCGCAAGCGAGACCTCTTTGGGTAGAAGTTTTAACATGGCATAGTACCTAGAGCTGGTAACTATCGATAATCGCAACATTCCATTTTTCGATATTTCTAATAAAAAGTATCGATACTATCGTTAATTTCCCATCATCTATATTTGAAACGAAAATGAGAAGTAACAAGTAAGGGCTAAGTTTGGCCGGGGCGAATCGTATTACCCTCCACCATGGATCTCATTTGTCGAGTTCTTTGCGCGGTATATCTTTTTAGGCAAACAAAGAATAATGGAAAAGAGTTGTTATGCAATAAGAGATATATCAAGTTATAGTCCGATTCGGACCATAAGTAAATTGAATGTTGATAATCATAGTAGAAGTCATTGGGTAATATGTCAGTCCATTCGAATAAGAATTGCGCCTTGTAGGGCTCAAGCAGCATATTCGGGAGATCGGTTTATATGGGAGCTGCATCAGGCTATAGATCGATTAAGTCCATATTGGTAAGTAATAACAGAATACTTCATGCTTAATTTCAGCCAAATGGGATAAGAATTGGGCCCTTCAGTGGTTCAGAAAGTCAAGATCCAAGATTTATATGGCAGCTATATCAGGTTATAGACCGATTTAAATCATATTTGGCACAGTTGTTGCAAGACATATCAAACAACTTTATACAAAATTTCAGAGAATTACGCCCTCTATTGGCTTAAGAAGTCAAGATCCAAGATCGGTTTATATGACAGATATATCAGGTTATTAACCGCTTTGATCCATATTTGGCCATATCAAACAAATTCATCCTAAGTTTCAGCCAAATCGGATAAGAATTCCGCCCTCCAGTGGTTCAAGAAGTCAAGATCCAAGATCGGTTTATATGGCAGCTATATCAGGTTATAGACCGATTTAAGCTATATTTGGCATAGTTGTTAGAAGACATAACAAACAGCTTTATGCAAAACTTCAGAGAATTACGCCCTCTATTGGCTCACGAAGTCAAGATCCCAGATCGGTATATATGGCAGCTATATCAGGTTATCGACTGATTTCATCCATAGTTAGCACAGTTGGTGGAAGTCATATCAAACAACTTCATGCCAAATTTCAGTCAAATCGGATAAAAATTGGGGCTTACAGGGGCCGAAGATTTCAAATCGGGCGATCGGTTTATTGGGGAACTATATCTAAATCAGAACCGATGTGGCCAACGACCCACATCGATACTTAGTATCTGTGCAAAATGTCAAGCGGCTTGCTTTACGCGTTCGGCCTCTATCGTGATTTCGACAGACGGACATGGATAGGTCGATTCGGAATGGAGAGAAGATCAAGAATATATTGGGTTGCCCAAAAAGTAATTGCGGATTTTTTAAAAGAAAGTAAATGCATTTTTAATAAAACTTAGAATGAACTTTAATCAAATATACTTTTTTTACACTTTTTTTCTAAAGCAAGCTAAAAGTAACAACTGATAACTGACAGAAGAAAGAATGCAATGACAGAGTCATAAGCTGTGAAAAAATTTGTCAACGCCGACTATATGAAAAATCCGCAATTACTTTTTGGGCAACCCAATAGTTTATGGGGTCCTAGACTAATATTTCGGGGTATTACAAACGGAATGACTAGATTAGTATAGCCCCATTCTATGGTGGTGGGTATAAAAATCAAGTAGGAAAATATCTCCAAATTTAATGCTAGCATTTGCATTCCTGATTAAGAGTTTTGCAGTAAGCAGTTTTTTATCTTAAGTGGTCACTAAACGACTTTTTATTAGTATACCCATGGACATAGGCGCAAAAAGTCTATTTTATTTAGGAATAAATTTTACATATAAATTATTGAGCCGCTTTTGATAAAATTGAAATAAAAAAAAGTAACAGCTGATAACTGACAGAAGAAAGAATGCAATTACAGAGTCATAAGCTGTGAAAAAATTTGTCAACGCCGACTATATGAAAAATCCGCAATTACTTTTTGGGCAACCCAATAGTTTATGGGGTCCTAGACTAATATTTCGGGGTATTACAAACGGAATGACTAGATTAGTATAGCCCCATTCTATGGTGGTGGGTATAAAAATCAAGTAGGAAAATATCTCCAAATTTAATGCTAGCATTTGCATTCCTGATTAAGAGTTTTGCAGTAAGCAGTTTTTTATCTTAAGTGGTCACTAAACGGCTTTTTATTAGTATACCCATGGACATAGGCGCAAAAAGTCTATTTTATTTAGGAATAAATTTTACATATAAATTATTGAGCCGCTTTTGATAAAATTGAAATAATAAAACCTTAAACAAAAATTTTATAGACAGACTTTGTCCAAATAAACCTGCTTCTTGATTGCTTGGTAAAACTTATACCATCCAACTAAGTTCTTTCATAAAATCAAGTCATATTTTGATTATTTTCATATAATATTACAAGAAACTTTTGTTGAATTTTTTTTCAAATTTACTTCTAAGTATGAGTATGAGGCTGTTTTTTTCTTCAATTCATCATTAATAAAAGAAACAATACAGCAAACGTGAATATAAAAAGCAAAAACAAAGATAACACAAATAATAATAATAATAACAATAATGATGAACGAAAAACATTGGCATAAGTGGAAGAGATCACATAAGCAAGTTCAGGGTTAAATGAATCAGTTGTATCGGCGCTATATATGTTGCTGACTATTAAACAAATATGCAGCACAATGTTTGTCTAAATTTCAGTTTTTCATTTCTAAACAAGAAATTAACATAAACAAAAGCAAAAACAAAAACAAAAACAAAACCCCTGAAAATGATTAGCATATATTAAAAAGAAAAAGTGTTTGTTTGTAAAGAGCAGGAACAGATAGGCCAGCAGATAGTAGACCCTCAGTGAATAAAATGAAAGAAAGAACAATACATAATGATTACAAAGAAAATGAAATAAATAAAAACACGCATTGTTTTTGGACTGCTGACTCCATTCACCCTTACCCCCCATTCACTACGCCTGCCCCCAAGCACTGCCGCCCTCTACTTATGAAGTGCTTGAGCTTGTACGTGCACTCATTTTAATTTTTTGTTTATTTAAACACCAACATTACTCTCAACAATTTCTTAAAATAAAATTAGCCATTTTTTGTTCTTTATAGTATTTGTAGAGTATTCGTTTAAGTAGCTTACTTGCGCATCTCGTTCATGGCTTCGAAGGAACGCGTGGTATGCAGTTCATTGTGATATTGGCCCACACAACGATCTTTACTGTTGGGCCTTTGTATGTGCTTCTGTGAGCTCTCGTCCAATGAATTTTGGCTGGCATAACGTAATAAGCAGCTGCAAATAAAGATAAAATGTACAAATTGTCGTTGTATTAGTGTTTCGATGGCGAAAGAACAGATTGCAAAAAAATTAACAAAAAATACCTAAAAGATAGGATAAATCTTCTAGATAATAATGGATGATAATACATATGATGTATTTAGATATGAAAAGTCTTATTTTAATAGTTCATATTGGAATGGAATATTCGGCAGATGTGTAGGGAAGGGAATATGTCCCGAAGCAATTCAAGTTTTCCTTGATAACGCCAACTGATAATTGTAGGTTTGAAGCTAATATCCCACCTAGGGAGATTTTTATTTTCCTGAAGGGCAGTAATGTGTACTCTACGTCTCCTTGAGATGATTTTTAAAGGCTGCGTTAGCTGGACTACTTGCCCATGAGAAGGTGGGAGTTTATGGTGGTTTCCCTCCTAAACGCCACCCCCTACCAAAGGCCTAAAGACCCAATAGTTTTGACCTTTCATTGAAAGACCCTGGAGATACTATTTGATGCGTATACTTGAAACCGTTCGAATCTTCTCGAATCATCCCTGGCATGTAGCTAACAGAATGCTTTCATTAAGGATCGGTCGATGGCCTTCATGATGTGCTTCGCTACAAGACCTTGTGTATACACAGATGGGTCGAAATTGGATGAGCGCATCGGTGCTTCTTTAGGCACTTCAAACGATGTCGATGCATGAGCGGCTGCCCGATAAGGCCGTTGGGCGTCACATCATGTGAAGTCGACACGTTAGGAGCAGAGCTGCCGTTTTTGGAAGGGTTCTACCAAAATTGGTAGGTCTTTAATTTTTGGTAGGTTTTATGAAAAAATCGCAGGGGATAACTCAAAATTAATTCACTTGTCTTTTCTGCATATTTGTTAAGAGTGCAGAACAAAACCATGGATGTCGAGGGACCAAATACTGTTAACAGGGGTCGCAAATACAAAAATAAAATTGCAAATTTTGCCCATGAACATTCCACTAAAGAACAGGGTCCTCCTTTTTATAGCCGAGTCCGAACGGCGTGCCGCAGTGCGACACCTCTTTAAGGAGAAGTTTTACATGGCATAGTACCTCGTAAATATTGCCAGCATTAGGAGGGGAAAACCACCGCTGAAGGGGTCTTACTGTTTTAAATTTCGGTGAGTGTAACTGGTACGAGTGTTAAGGGATCTCTTTCAAATTTCGAAAATTCTGGGTAGGAAGTGAGGTTTTGTGCTTTCAATCGGAAAATAGGCCTATATGGCAGCCGCATACAAAGATGTTGAGGGGACCATGCGACTCTCTGTAACATCACAAATTTTTAGTAAAAGCGCATTTTGGGGCTCAAACATTTAAATCGGCAAATTGCTTTATCCAAACTCGGCACGGTTGTTCATTGAAATCGGGCCAAGAATACGGGTATAAAGGGTGCTATATCAAGATATAGGGCATCTTTAACTAAAGGGTATAGAGTGATTTAAACAAACAGGTGGGCGGACATGGCTATATCCTTTATGAATAACTACGGTACAAGATCGTTTGTAGGTTTGAAAATGTACAATTTGAAGTGAATTTGAATGGCCTAATCCCCGGTGGCGGGTATGAAAACATATACCTCATTTTCGGCTTGTAGAACAATTGGTAGGATTTGTTCGAGTTTGGCAGGATTTTTCTAAAATTTTGGTAGGAAATAATTTTCTTGAGTGGCAACACTGGTTAGGAGATGTAACAAAGCGTGCTAAGTGCGGCCGGGCCGAATCTTTGGAACCCACCACCATGGATTCTGCTTAAAATAAATAAATTTAGCTAATTTTAAAACATTAAAGCTTATAGGAACCGAACAAGGATGATCAAGAGACCTGTTTATGTGGGAGCTATATTAGGTTATAGCAGTCATAACAGAACACCGAATGCAAAATTTCAGCCAAATCGGACGAAAATTTCGGCTTGTAAGGGCACAAGAAATCCAAACGGGAGATCAGTTTATATGGAAGCTATATCAGATTATAGACTGATTTGGATTGTACATGGCACATTTGTTGGTAATCATAATAGAAAACCGCATACAAAATTTCAGCCAAATCGTACACAAATTGCGGATTCTAAGGACTTAAAAAGACAAATCGGGACATCGGTTTATTTGGGAGTTACATCAGGTAATCGACCGATTTGGTACGGACTTGACACAATTGTTGGAAGTCATAACAGAATACTATATGCAAATTTTTAGCCAATTCGGACAAAAATGGCGTCTTGTAAGGGCTCAAGAAATCAAATCAAGAGAACGGTTTATATGGGAGCTATATCAGTTTATCTACCGGTTTAGGCCGTAGATGGCACAGTTGTTGGAATTCATGACAATACTAGGTGCAAATTTTTAGCCAAATCGGACGAAAATTGCGGTTTTTAAAAATTCAAGAAGTTAAATCGGGAGATCGGTTTATATGGGAGCTATATCAGGTTATCGACCGATTTGGATCGTACTTTGTACAGTTGTTGGAAGTCATAACAGAATACTATGTGCAAATTTTTAGCCAAATTGGACAAAAATTGCCGCTTGTAAGGGCTCAAGATGTCACATCGGGAGATCGGTTTATGTGGGGGCTATATAAGTTTATAGAGCGATTTGAACCGTAGCCGGAAAAGATTTTGGAATTCATAACAGAACACTATATGCAAAATATCAGTCAAATTGGATACAAATTGTGGCTTGCGGGAGATCGGTTTATATGGTAGATAAATCAGGTTATAGACCGATTTGGACCGTATTGGCACAGTTGTTTCGTCCGAATTTCAGCCAAATCGGACGAAAATAACGGCTTGTAAGAGCTATAGCAGGTTATTGACTGATTTGGACCGTACTTGGCACCGTTGTTAAAAGTCATAAGAGAATGTTATGTGCAAATTGTTAGTCTTATCGGAGGAAAAAATTTGGACCGTACTTGGCACGGTTGTTGGAAATTATAATGGAACAGCACATGCAAAATTTCAACTAAATCGGACGAAAGATTTGGCTGGTATGGGCCCAAGAAATCAAATCGGGAGAACGGTTTATATGGGAGCTATATCAGGTTGATTTGATGGTCGAGAAATGATTCCGACCATCAAGTATCCCAAAATATTTATCGTCACATTTGACAATACTTATCGTCAGGAGACAAAGATCCTACCAGTGCGAAGACATAACTACATGCTGTCTAAGCAATACCACGTGGGCTGTTATCGCAGAGACCATCCAAATCATCATCTGGTGGATAGATATCCATCGCCCAGAAGCCCTAAGGTAGATCTATATGATCTAGAGCGTTAGGTTCAGCGCTACAAGAGAGAACCACAAGATCAAGCGGCATATCAAGCAGGTCTAGAAAACATTCATGCAGACACGGTAGCAGAAGCGGTAAACGGCTACCGGTTGAATGTATTCCTTGGAGAACTACCGCCTCCCGTTGCACCTGAAGAATTGACCTCCCCCGACAAACCAGAGTAATTCTGGCTCAGTTACGTTCCGGAAGATGCAGCCGCCTCAACTGCTACAGAGCAAGGATTGATGTCGACGTGCAAGATACATGTCTCGATTGTAACCAGGGATCACATGATACACGTCATCTGTTTAATTGCCCAGCCAGACCCAGATCCTTGTGGACGCACCCCATCTTAGTCGCAGAGTTCCGGGTCTTGACACTCAACTGTTTCAAGCAGACGAAAGATAGAACACAACAAACTGCTACAACAACAACGAGTTTAGTCTACTACACCATCCAGATGTCAGTTGCGACAGGGTAACACTAATTTTCCTGTGAAGGTTTCTCTCATCATCTGCAATGTGTGGTCGCATAATTTACTACCATGTCTCAAGTGCTGCCAGCAAGAAACTTGAGGATTTTTTTTGGGACAGGGTATCATTGATTTTCCTGAGCACCCTCTGCAATGTGTGGTCGCCTTATTTACTACCGTGTCCCAAGCAATTTGAGGATTTTTTGCCTGATTGATGTGATATAGTTGTTTGGGCTGGCGAATAGAAAGGTCAACAGAAGGTCCCGATTGACGCTTATTAATTTGGGGTGATTTATAATCGGAATTCTTTGAGTAGTGAACAGTGTTGGCAATGATTGGCACGGGGAAAATAAACTTGCCACGTTGTGGTGCTACTTATAAATCTTTTGCTAACTTACCTTACCTAGGTTAGGTTAGGTAAGTTATAGTGGTAGCTTATTTTCTAGACAGACTCACTTAGACTACTTAAGTCTAATGTAATACCACAGTATCGACATACAGGCTTCTAGTGGGAATCGAAACCACGCCCCCGCACTGCCAGTTGTTGTTGTAGCCACATTCTCATGTAGAGGTAGCGATCCACGTCAAGCTCATGTAGGTGAGTACTTTTACAAGAGTCGGAACAGCCCGACTTCCCACGTTACAGCTTCTCCGTATGAAGCATTCCCCTTTCCGCAATCTGTGGACGCGCCCGGTAGCTCGCAGCTAAGCTTTTCGTGACAGCAATGAACACCACACAGATCGTACCTCACTATTCCAGCCTGTGTGGTGCTTACAGCTTTTCCGTGTCGGGATAAATAAACTTGCCAAGTTGGTGCTACCTGGTGCTACTTAATTAGCTTTTGCTATTGAAACCCGTTAATCTAGTTTAGGTAAGCTAAGTTAGAGTGGTAGCTTAATTTCTAAACAGACTAACTTAGACTATTTAAGTCCAATGTTATACCACAGTAGCGACAGACCAGGCCTCTGGTGGGAATCGAACCCACGCCCCCCGCACTGGCTGTTGTTGCTATATCAGTGTGTTGATTCCTATCTTTCGTCTGCTTGTTTATGTTGAATATCCAGATCAAGGAACTCTGCGACTACGGTGGGTTGGGTCCAGAGGGAGCTGGATCCGAGTCGAATGGGTCTGTCTAGGCAGTTAAACAAGTGACGTGTGACTTGTGGTCCGGGGACACAATCGGGACACACATCCTGCAAGTGAGCATGAAACCTAGCTCAGTAGCAGTTAAGGCGCCTGTATATGGCGGATAGTAATTGAGCCAACAGATGCAGCCATCTCAACTCCTACATAGCAAGGATTAATTGTCCAAAGTGTCGGGTAGTAAACAGTATCAAAGGTAAAATTTCCCAAATTTCTTATAATGAAGGCGGAATTATAGTTCTATAGTCATTTATGTATAATTATATTAATTGAAAGTGCATTATATCTAATGCACCTAGGTTGTTAAATGAGTTGAACTATTAATATAGAAATTTAAGTTAATGGTACGTGTTCATATCCAATTATAATTACATACATCGTAATATAAGTTATATGTTGACGTTGAGTAACAGTACGAAATTAAAACAAATTAAACTTCTAGGTATTTAAACAGTACGTGTCTGGTGAAATTTGAAAAATCAAATGTGGTAATGATTCAAATACAAGGATCTGTTAATATGAGGTACTCAGATTGTTAAAAGCCCCCTCGATGTTAAAGCATACCACCATTGTCTTGGCATCGAAGGATTTTTCCATTTTATGCACAACCTCGTACAGGGCAGCCATAAAAAACATTGCCCTATTCTATGTTAGTGCTAAGAATTCTGTGCTTACATCTTGCCCTGTTTAACTTGAACAAATACGCTGTAATAATTGATAGGATCTTATAATAATTAGCAATACTAGTAGTGCCCTTTCAATGCACATATTTTTCTTACCTTCCCCTTTCCATGCTGCCCTCTGCTGCTGGATTTTGATGATTGTTGGCTGCTATCTGGCCCCCACCACCGGCCGCATTATGATGGGGATTGTTTTGGTTTTGTTGTTGTTGATTGTTATTGTTGTTACCACCTGGCTGCTGTTGTTGATTTGCGTTTTGATTTTGTTGACCACTCATAACTCCCAATGATGTCAATAGTGCGCTCAACGATATCATACAGTATTCTAACGTAAATACCAAACACTTGGACTACTGCACACTCATGCAACACTTGGACTACTGCATCCACTTATTATATTACCTTTTGTCAAATGCAAGTTTAGCTACACATCAACGCATACACACCCAAACGCGGGCCGTTACATGAAAGAATCTTCTCTCACCGTATCGTTTAGAATGTGGGTCACGGGGTATAAAAAACACTTTTTTTTAAATATTCATCGACTTTGCCACAACAAGAAGTAATTCTTATATCATTAATTAATCAATTAAAGCAATTCATTTCCGTTTGTAAAGTTAAACTGGTTAGTATAATAATATACATATAAACACTACACCAACAACAACAGCAGCCACACAGAAGTTCTTGTTATACCGATATTGTCTGCTGTGAAAATATACATGTATTTCAAATAGAAAACAGATTCACTTTGAATATGTTGATAAATAATAAGTTAACTGAAGTATTTTGTTTTTTATTTGCTACTATATGTAATGTGTGTGCCTGCCCAATCCGCGCAGCTCAAGCTTTTACTGAAAACAAAATAATTTTTTTTTTGTTTTCACTCTGCTTACCATAGACAACAAACAAAAACGAGAACGGCGGCAATTTTATTGATTCTGACTTGGGGTTCTGATGTGAGTTTTTTGTATTGGACACTATCAGCTGTTTAACTTATGGGGTTATTTATCGATAATTTTTCTAATACATCAATTACTATTGGTCAATCGATAAAAGCAACGATGAAAATGGTAGTTTTTACCGTTAAAATTTAAAAAATTTAAAATTCTCATCTTCCTAAAATATAAAGAATAAGAATAATAAATACTAAAGACTTAAACAAATAAAAGCGTGGTAAATCTTGTATACCCTCTACCATAGATCGTATTTGTCAAGCTCTTTGAATAATTTTTCCCAATATATATAGCTATATCACGTTCTTGACCCATATGGACCGTACCCGTCATGGCTGTTAGAAATCATAGAAAAATACCACCTCCACAATTTCAGGCAAATCGAGTAATAATTACGCCCTCCAGAGGCTCCGAGTGTCAAAAACGTATATAAGTTTATATGGCAGCTATATCAAGTTATCAACCGATTTAAACCATACTTGGCACAGTTCAGCCAAATTAGATAAGAATTGCGCCCTCTAGAAGCTCAAGAAGTCAAATCGGGAGACTATAGGCCAATTGGGCCCATTTACAATCCCAACCGACCTACACTAATTAGAAATATTTGTGCAAAATTTCAAGCGCCTAGCATTACGCCATCGAAAGTTAGCGTGCTTTTAACAGACAGACGGACAGACAGGCGGACATGGCTAGATCGTCTTAGATTTTTACGCTGATCAAAAATATATATACTTTATAGGGTCGGAAATGGATATTTCGATGTGTTGCAAACGGAATGACAAAATGAATATACCCCCATCCTTCGGTGGTGAGTATAAAAACGTTTACAACCAATTTTATATAACTAAAATATAATTCCTGACCATCAGTTCTGTGCAAAGTTGAACAGTTATCGATAACAGGTTTTACCATACAAAAATAAAACCCCGTTTAAACTGCTCTTTAAATCAGGATTTAATGGCTCGATCATCTGTTTCCCCTTTATAAAATCAGCTGACGAGAACCTTAAATGAGCAGTATATTCTCACTTTTGCAGAATTTATTATAAATTCCCAAATAATCCCTATTTCATGGCTGAATAATCGATAAAGCTACCAAAATATGCAACCGTTTTCAAGAATTGTGTGTGGATGTGTGTGATATGCACATTCATATTTACGCATGTACGCTTGTGTATGTCACTTAAATCCCCAAAAACGCAGTGTAAATGGACAACATTTGTTTTTGGATTTAGGTAAACCCAAGGCATACAATTTTCAATGCAAACGTGCTTTTGGGGTCAATTTTTTTAGTGCAGCATTTTTCTTCCTTAGTCCAAAAATTTTAAGTGCATATTGTGGGGCATATTTTCCGAAAGGGTATTTTTTAGTGCATAGAATTCCGAATCTTTATCATCAGAGATTCCTTAGAAAAGAAGCAAGCATTCGATAGAGTCTGGCACTATGGTCTACTTTTTAGACTTAAACTGCTACTACCGACCCCTTTCGTCGGTTGCAGTGTTTTATTTTATTTTTATACAATGCAAATCACGATTAATCGTTTCTGTTATCCATAACTTGCCAGTACAACTTTGCACTATGGATTAAAAATACGCCTGCCTTACACCATATACTGCTGCAAACAGGGGTAAAATATACATTTGCCTCTACCCCGACAAAAATTTATTTCAAAAATTGATTTCAAGGCCAAATAATACAAATGCCTTAATGGCCTTAACTAACCGGCTTCATAAAAAATGTAACATAAAATGTTAACATTGTGTCTTGACGACTTTTAACAGAGTTTAACAGACTCCTGCATTCGCCTGCTGACATTGTCAAATCACCCTTTGCTTAAACTCTTTGCCATTGTTTCCGTTTACAAGTGCTGAAGGCAAATACAATAGAACAACCCAAAATGTAAGCCCCATTCAGACTCCTTTTAATGTTAGGCTCAACAAAAAGCTCATGTTAAAGCTCCGCCAAGCTTTTCGTCCACCACACAACTAAGGAAAGTTTGCCGAGTTGTTTTAAACTTCGCATCCCCTTCAGTCGTTCGTATAACTTCCAAGTGGATGGTCGCGTTAACTTCAAACAAACCAAAGAGCATTAAAAACTTACGTTTACATGCAGCGCGAATAGTTATTGTGTTGTAAAGAAAAAAAAGAGGCTAAACATCTGTTCAATTGATATCAAGTTGCAAAAGTGCATGGATAAATACATATGTAAATGAAAGAATACTACAATATAGTTATTGGATGTTAGTTGAAAAAAATAATATTGAATTGCATATCCCATATGCGTGTGTGTGTATGTGTGTATAAAAAGAAAGTGTCATTGAATTGAAATTTTACTAATATGTGCTAAAGTTTTCTGCCGTCATATGTTGAATGCACAGCATCATCATCAGTGAATCTTCAAACGGTACTTTTACACCTAAAACAACAACATCAATAAACTCGCAAGCTACAACAAATATACGCAGGACCGGGAAAGGAAAATAAAACGTGGCGTTTGAATGCAACAATAAACTATAATTGTGAGTGTATCCAAAACACAACACCATCACCACCTTCGACGCTCACAAAGAGCGCAAAGCACTGACGCTCTCTGCCCCCCATGTAAACACTTGTGTGCGGTTGTGCGTATGGTTGCTTGCTCATTTGATACCGGCTTTTTGTGTCTATCAGAAGTAAGGAAAAAAGGCGAATCTCAGCAAATACAACTGAGTGAGTATTAGATAGATTTATCTTGAGACATTTTGTTGTTGTGTTGTTTGTATATACGGAGTGGGGCAGGTCGTTATTTCAAAAGGGAGAAGGAAGTACTCGCATCTAACATATTGTCAAACTATTTATCGTTCAACTATAAATAACATAAGCGATCATAAATTAAACATAACGGCATATTAGTAAAAAAAAACTTTGACTAGCTAATGAACATAGCAAAATTCTTATGAACATAATTAGCTATTAATGTCGCATTATTATCCGTTTATAACTGTTAAGGTATAAACCTCTAGATTTTTAAAGTGGGTCCAATGTAATTTCAAGGATTTTGGGTTAGCTTGTGGTCGGAATTTTTATTCTGTCATGTACATAGTGGCCGTTGATTTGATGCATACATACTTAGGTAATTAGACCTTTAAATCAAACAGCTGTTTTAGGACTGGGAACTATATATAATTCTTGTGCGCTCCGAAATTCTTGCTCCTAATCCACGTAATAATAGGTACATATACAGCCACTAAAGGATAGCTACAATTTTATTAATTTCTAGAGATCATGGCCTGCTTCCGTTTTAAGTGTAACTTTTGATCTGGAGTCCGGAACCAAGCTAAGAATGGAATCCAAAGACCGTATAGCTACGGTGGTGGGGGCAGGTCGTTGTTGTCCATATTATGTGCTACTGAAACCTCGACTGGTAGAGTGGTTGCGCCATGTTCCACTAGAGGACAGGTAAGTGGTCTGCAAAGGAATCGGACGAAAACATCTAGTTAGGGTCTTAAGGACAAGACCGTTCAAATTTTATCTTCCCATGCTTGCTGGTCTAATTTTCATCTTCGTATTCCAGTCTGTCAAAACCATAGCCCTATGATTATTATTGAGGGCCTAGGTGGAAGAATAAAAGGCGTCTTGCCATCAAGTTTATTGAGAAGCTTGTCGAGACGTATCCTAAGACTCTCACCAACAAGGAGAGAAACTCCAATAATTGGGATCGGGGATTAGGCTACCACAAACTACGCATTTCCAAATTTCGCAACGGCAGATTAGCCATTCAAGGTTTTGGTTAGGTTAAAGAGGGTGCGGAAATTAGTCCACCCCATGCTACCATGGGCATACACCCAAGCTAAAAATAGCCTTGTTATGCGCTATAGAAATTAAAAAATAATCTCAAAAATGAACATTTTATGTTAGGAGTTGGGTACTACTTACAAAATCCTTAATTGTTTTCCATGCCACTCCCCTAAGTTGGTTCAGGTCTGGTATTGTGTCCCCACATGAGCTGGCAAACTATCGATATACGCAACATTCGATATTTCTAATAATAAATATCGATAGTATCGATACTATCGTTAATTTCCCAGCACCTATATTTCAAACCAAAATGAGAAGTAAAAGTCAGGAGATCGATTTATATAGAAGCAATATCAATGCACAGACCGTGAGAGAAATTATTGTGCAAAATGTTAGCCCAATCGGATGAAAATTGCGGCCTCTACAGGCGCAATGTATCTTAAAGTCGAGTGTCGGCTCGCTTATTCTTGTTTAATTTTACAAAAAAGTCAACTTTACCGATAGTATCGATAGGAAAAATATTAATCGATATTCAGACAAAAAATAAAATATTGATAGTGCCATCGATTTTTTGCAAGCTCTAGTCCCCACCTAAGTACCAATGTCTTAGCCGCGAAAGCCAGGCAATAACATAGGAAATACTCTAACGTCTCATCATCTTTTTCACATGCTTTCATATCCGCACCCATTTTGCTGCATAAGTGAGCTCGTAGTCCCATGTGTACCATAATGATGCCAAAAGCTATACTGACCTCTTTCTTATTTCCTTTCAGTAATAGCTTCGTCCTCTTACGATCCGTATAACACCATAGGATTTTCGCCGTCCTACCGACTGTTTCGCTGTTCCACAAAGTTACAGGACTGCGTCGACCCGAAAGGCTTCGGGTTAATTAAGTTTATTGATGGCAGTCCTCTGGCCTTCACTGCCAACTTGTCTGCCCTTTCATTCCTCCTTACTCCGTAATGGCCTGGAACCCAAACGATGGGGATTTTGCATCTCGGAGAATCTTCTTCTTACCCTGCAAGACTTTTCGTGACCTTACGTCCTGGTTTTTATTGTCTTTATGGACATTTCACGGTCCGTAAAGTTAGTGGTGGTGTGGTGCGTGAGCGTTAGCACCACACCACCTAACGCATTCCGTGATTGTCCGGATCTCCGCCTGCAGAGCCGTATTATGGTCAGGCAGTCTAAAACAGATCTCAGTCCATGGGTTCTTAATGTAGACCCCCAGGTGCATTCTGTACTCGATCTTTGATTCATCCGTGTAACATGATCTTCTAGATGGCAAAACTTGGGTTCCGTCAGTGCAAGACTGTGCCGCTGGCAGCAGTGCCTCGCACTCGACCTCAAGGTTCGTCTCGGGTATCCGATCGGAAACCTTTTCCCTTCCTTCCAGGTTTCCTATTGCTGCCGCGATTATACCGCGCTGGTATGATCTTCTCCCATCCTAAATCAATTCTCCCATCGCCTTAAGTCTTCGATAGTGGCCCGATGGGTCGCCAGATAGTCGGCCTCCGTTTGTAGTAACGCCAGAAATACTCCATCAGGTCCGGGTGACTTAAATGGTTTGAAGCTCCTCAAGACTTCCTTGACCATAAATTCCGTTATGATTAGCCTTCGATCAGCCTCATTATTCCAAGATTCCGGCGTCTCCGTGAGTGCCGTCGTATCCTGTGGAAAATGCGATTTCATCAAAACCTTCAACATGTCCTCCGTTGTCTATGCTTTCACTCCCATGTTGTCTACTAACGTTTCAGTTTGGACATGAGTTTTTGAGAGAAACTTTTTTATACCCTCCACCATAGAATGGGGGTATACTAATTTCGTCATTCTGTTTGTAACTCCTCGAAATATTCATCTAAGACCCTACAAACATTTTAAGTCGATTTAGCCATGTCCGTCCGTCTGTCTGCCGAAAGCACGCTAACTTTCGAAGGAGTAAAGCTAGCCTCTTGAAATTTTGCACAAATGCTTCTTATAAGTGTAGGTCGGTTGGGAATGGGCCATATCGGTTTTGATATAGCTCCATATAAACCGATCTTGGATCGTGACTTCTTGAGCCTATAGAGAGCGCAATTCTTATTCGATTTGGCTGAAATTTTGTGTGAGGTGTTTTGTTTCCAACAACTGTGCTAAGTATGGTTCATAACCTGATACATAAACTGATCTGGGGTCCTGACTTCTTGAGCCTCTAGAGGGCGCAATTCCTATCCGATTAGGATAGGATAGACGGCGTGTTTTGTTATGACTTGTAACAACTGTGTTAATTATGGTTCAAAACGGCCCATATCTTAATATAGCTGCCATATAAATCGACGTTGAATCTTGACTTCTTGATCCTCTAGAGGGCGCAATTATTAAATTTTGTGCAAAGATTTCTTCAATGACATTCAATATACGTGTCAAATACGGTCTGAATCGGTCTATAGCCTGATACAGCTCCCATATAAACCGATCTCCGTATTTAACTTCTTGATCACATAAAGGATGCAATTCTTATTCGAATTGGTTGAAATTTTACACAATGACCTCTACTATGGTCTCCAACATTCAATTCGATTCTGGCCCGAATCGTACCATAACTTGATATAGCTCCAATATCATAGCAATTATTTTCTTTCATTCTTGTTGGGCTAAAAAGAGATACGGGGAAAATAACTCGACAAATGCGATTCGTGGTGGAGGGTATATAAGATTCGGCCCGGCCAAACTTAGCACGCTTTTACTTGTTTATCTTGAAGGCGTCATTAACTCTATCGACCTGGTCGCAGAACCGCTTCCAGGAGGCACGTTTTGCCCCTCTGGTAATCTTTTTATATTCCTTGAGCCGTGTGTAGTACACATCTCAGTAAACTTCAGCTTTTTTAGGACGTGCTCTGTTGTAAAGTCTGCGGACCTCGTTCCCAATGTTACGAATTTTCCCGGTCATCTGGGGGTTTTCTTGGGGTGATTTCCTTTCTCGAAGAGGGCAACTATCTTCGAAAGACTTCACTAGTGCAGTCGTAATCCAGTTGACAGTCGTGTCGACAATGTCTTCTATGCTTGGACGGTCTAAATTATCTTGCCAAGTCTTCTTCTAAGTAGTCTTCCGAATTTTGGCCAGTTGGTTTTCAACTTATATCTTAACTCTACACGCATCCAGAATGCAATATTCAATAATCAGGATACATTTATTGAGTAGCTGTCTCGCTCCGGAGGAGGTTGATCTGAATGACCTCAATCATTGGTCCTTCAGTAAATGGGCTTCTTGGTAGTGGGTGATAGTCCCATCATCTGCTCCCTAGTTTATCTGAATAACCTCAATCATTGGTCCTCCAGTAAATGGGCTTTTTGGTAGTTGGTGATAGTCTCATCATCTGTTCCCTGTTCTTTAGGCTGCATTGACTTTCCTGCCACTGCACTGCCTGATGTTCCAATTGTACGATCTTTGCCTATACTAGAATAAATGGACTTCTTGGGAGTAGGTTATATATCGAATAATTGGTAGTTGATATGGTTCAGTCCAGAAATATTGTTCCGGGTCGTCTATGGCTCCAGAATTAAGGCAATATGAATTTTGCTGATTTTCTCCATCAGAGCGTGAATAGCAGTCTCACTCCGGTGGAGGTTTATCTGAATGACCTCAATCATTGGTTCTCCAGTAAATGGGCTTCTTGGTAGTGGGTGATAGGCTCTCCTTGTTCTTTAGGCTGCATTGACTTTCCTGTCACTGCACTGCCTGATGTTCCAGCATTAGGATCTTTATCCATCCTAGTCTTCCTTATCTCTTAGGTTGCCCTTGCTGATTTTCTCTATCAGAGCGTGAATAGCTGGCTCACTCCGGTGGAGGTTTATCTGAATGACCTCAATCATTGGTCCTCCAGTAAATGGGCTTCTTGGTAGTGGGTGATAGTTTCATCATCTGCTCCTTGTTCTTTAGGATACATTGACTTCCCTGTCACTGCAGTGCCTGATGTTCCAGCATTAGGATCTTTATCCATCCTAGTCTTCCTAATCTCTTAGGTTACGTGACGTGACTTTGGTTACGTGGCGTGACATGGTTACGTGACGTGACTTTGGTTACGTATCGTGACTTTGGTTACGTGACGTGACTTTGGTTACGTGACGAATATTTCATCCCCAGAGATTTAAAACGAAAAGTATCGATGGTCAAATGGACGCATTTGTTTACGTATCTAAATGGTAATGGCAATTATCAACAAGGGAGAAGAAGAGGGCTACCTAGGAACAGTGTATGGAGTGTGATAGTAGATGAACTGGCAGCGAAATTGCCAGGACCTTCTCCAGATTGCGTCGATGTAGGGGCCGATAGCTTTCAGCCTACTTGATTTTGTCAAGAAGAAATATATCCTTTCTCGACCATTGGCGCACTCATAAAATCCTTCAGATCTCAAATCCATACTGGGAAGATTAAGAGACCTCAATTCCAACCATTTAAATGGAACTAAATGGGCTGTTTTTTAGAGTTGTCCTAGATAAAAGTATGCTACCATTTCGACAGCAAATCCTGACCAATTTTTAATTTGAGATATATGCCGCATAACTTTTTCGAATGTTTTATACATGAATAGTGATTGAATAAAAGGACTGATAGCTTTCGGTCCTGTATGGGACGGGTTTATGTATCACTTTCCTATAGGCTTATTCATACATACTAGCTTGTTGCTTAACACCAGTTAATAACATTTCATGCCCACCAATGTTTCATCATGTTGGCTTGACGTTTCAAAAGAATGAAAAATCCCACCATACATATGTCATAATATCGAAAGTGGGTATACAAAATTTCCCCCTTCGTGCTTCAGCGACCCTAAAGTAGTTGGCAAGTTTTTTTTCGGCCTGATCCCTAATGTCTGTCTCGTTCAATTTTTGCACGGTCTATTTATTTTGCCTGTGCTGCAGTAAGTGGCGTTTAAACAAATTCCAGCTTCCCACTTGTCTCCTAATTTTGGCCAAACAATGCTGTTGGCATCATAAAAGCGTTGCTTGAACGAACCTTTTTTTATTTATCTCTGGACAGCAAGTGTTTGGAATATTAAAAGTCCTTTTTTATTGATGCTCCCAGTTCGTTAACAGTGTGAGTATGGTAAAATTGAATAAATTCTGTTTTTCATTGCCCTTGGCGTATTTGTGGCAATGTGTGTTTTACGACCAAAAAGGATTCCAATATAGGCGTTTTTTCTTCCAGTTTATATTGAATGGTTTATGTTTATTTGCATGTGAATAGCTGGTGTCTCTCTTAACATTTTTTTTTTTAATAAAATTGCGTCCCTTATACTTGAGTTGGATAAAAGGAGAATGGAGTCTGGAATTTTCTAAATTCATTAGTTTTTTACTTTAAAATTATGAAAAAAATTTCTATGAAAACAAAATGTCGATCAAACTTTCTTTGATATAAAATTGTAACGAAAAGTTCTAAATAATTTGAAAAAAATTTTCAATGTGATTTCGACGAAATTTTCTAGAAAATCATCATATCTTTCTATGGAAGGTTTTGGCCGGAATGGGTAGCCCAACATTACGGTGTATTCACTCTGTGCCCAGTTTGGTCCAGAATAGACCTGAAGATGTGATAGAGAGATGATATAAGCGAGAAGGGAGCAGAAGGGAGCGTGTGTAGGATCTAATCGCATCGCCTGTCGAAAACATTCCATCTTGCCTACGTATTTGTGGCCGCACCTCCTTCAACATGCCGAGCTCCTTCAGCCTAAGCGCGACCTTGGCCGCACAGTCCCGAATATAGGCCCCAATGGGCTGCATATCCAGCCTCGTCTCCTGACTTGCCTGCGATGCGGATCTCAGTGCCCATATGATTCCTACGCACGCCAGTCTCTGGACCTTCCTGAACTCCCTCGTACGAGCCCTCTTGTTCACGACCCTTCACCATACCAGTGCCCAATAGGTCAGTACACATCCCATAAATCATCTTGGGGGTAATCCCCCACTTCCTACCGAACATCCTCCAGCAGGAGTAAAAAGCCCAAGTGCCTTGCCTTGTGTAGGATCTAATTGCAACGCCTGTCGAAAACATTTTATCATGCTTAAGTATTTGTGGCCGCACCTCCTTCAATATGCCGAGTTCTCTCAGCCTAAGCGGGACCTTGGCGGCACAGTTCCGAATATAGGCCCCAATGGGCTGCATATCCAGCATCGCCTCCTGACTTGCCTGTGATGCGGATCTCAGTACCCATATGATTCCTACGCACGCCTGTCTCTGGACCTTCTTGAACTCCCTCGTACGAGTCCTCTTATTCACGACCCTCCACCATACCAGTGCCCCATTGGTCAGTACACACCCAATATATCATCTTGGGGGTAACCCACCACTTCCTACCGTATATTCTCCTGTAGGAGTAAAAATCCCAAAGTTCTTTGCAGCTCCTATTCACCGCTTCAAATCGAGGACTATGGCAATTTTCTTCGCCTCCTTCGACAGCTGCAGGGTGATTCCGTCCAAGGAAGGAATCTGAACTCTGGTATCTTGTATCTGCGAGTGAAGAGCATAAGCTCCGTCTCCTTTGGGTTGTTTCTTAATCGAATTCTGGTAGTATATCGTGACAACCTCCTTAGTGACCCTTCCATGATCTTGTTAATCGTCGACAGAAACCTGTCTCGGACCAGAAACACGACGTCGTCCGCATAAGCGGTTATCTTCGTGCCATCTTCGCACAGTTCCAACCAGGTCCCAATCGGCGAGAACACTACTACTGGGGCCTAGTTTGACAAATGGCAATAAGGCCTGTGATTGGTTCGCCGCGGTGCAGGCGAACCCCTGGCGCATTCGTCCGCCCCTTAATTTCCCGGAATCCCTTCATGTCCGGGAACCCATATCAGCGTCACATCGTGAACCCGGAGCCTATTTACAAATTCCAAACAATCCGCCATACACTTCGACCTCACCGTCCTCAATCCCAAGGCCTTGAGCGCCGCCATACTGTCCTCATAAGTCCTTAGTTTTGAGGGTGGTAAATCCCTTACCAGTATTTCTCTTGCGGCTTTGTGATGGCCCATACCTCTGCCTGGCCCATACCGAGGTTTCATTCCCCTCAAACACAGCATTCGCCCTCCATTCATCCGTCCCCTGAAAAACCTGAATGTCCTAATCCCAATTGGTACTGGTGCCTCCAAACCTGCCTGCGATGAGGATCTCAGTGCCCCTATGACTCCTACACACGCCATTTTTTGGACCTTCTCCCTCGTACGAGTTCTCTTATTCACGATCCTTCTCCATACTATACCTCATAGGTAAGCACACATCCAATAAATCATCTTAGGGCAGGAAGCAGGAAGTGGTGGGTACCACTTCCTGCCACTATTGACATACAACTAACGGTTTGTTGTGCGCTCTCAATACTAACATAGTAACCTACTCTGTGTTAGTACGAAGCTTTTCACTATCCACAACTTGTGGACGCGCCCGGTAGTTTTCAGCTAAGCTTCCCGTGATAACGATGAACACCACACAAGTCGGAGTTAATGTTCCAGCCCGTATGGTGCTCCAGTTATCGCCTAGTATTGATCTTCTGAGATAGTAGTGTTTTCGCCGAAAGTACAATCTTCTGACTTCTCTTCCTGGCTTTGGCGTCGAAGTAGACAGCCGGGTTTGAGTATTTAGTCTGAGTCGAAGTCTGGTTCGGAATTGAAGCAAGCTTACTTAACTCTGAACCGGACTCTGACCCGAGCCGCAGCATATAGCCGGATTCGGAGCAAGTTAACTCAATTCCAAAACGGCCTTTGTCTAAAAATCCAACTTCGACTTTGGCTTCAACATTCCGTCACCCGTCGAATCCGCAGCCATGCATCAGATACCGTAGCGAGCTTTTATGGCCCACTTTCAGTTTCTGCTTGCCATTTTCTCTTCTTTTAGCTTACCTTCATTTGAACAGCTCGTCTCTGAATCAGTGGCTGAGGTTCCAGCTACGGTAGCCCGTTTTTGGTTTGTTCCAACTCCTGAAGTTTTTTCGCAAGTATCCTTAATGTTGTATGTTAATCTTGTGTTGTCTATGAGTGTTTGCTTGGGTTTAAAGCAGCGCTCGTTTGTTGATCCATATGAGAATGGCACCTGGAGATATTGCACATCTGCCCCATTTTTCGGTTCGAATGGCTGAACCGATTTAGATGAAATTATCACAGATGGTAGAGTTTGAGCCCTCGCTGAAAAATGGTACTACATTTTTTGATATCCAAGGGGGTGCGGACCCTTCCCCTTAGCATAATTTTTAAAAATGCCAGATCTTGGAGATGGGTGTACTAATTTAAGCGAAATTTTATAATGTCATCTTATGGTACTGCAAAAGCACGAAATTGGTATAATATTTTGGGGGACGCCCCATCCTAAAACCCACCCGAAAGGATATGTTTACCGATTGGGACAATATGGGTATCACATGAAAGGTATTTAAGAGTAGAGTTCAAACAAATTTCACTCTAAGTGTTCAGGTTAGTTTCCCGCCCCCAAAAAACCCCAACAGGACACTTTCACCGCTAGAGTACAAATATGGCGTAATAATTAATTCCATGGTGTCAATACACCCCAAAAAACCCCCAGCAAAGCTTATTTACCAATCGAGACAATATGGATATCAAATGAATAGTATTTAAAAGTAGAGTAAGAATCTGATATAAAAATGTATTCCTTGGTGTTCGAGGCGCCTGCCCACCTCCAAAAACTCCTCAACAGGACATATTTATCGATTAGGACAATATGGGTATCAAATGAAAGGTATATAGAAGTAGAGTAAACATCTGCGTCTACAGCGCCTACCCAACCTTAAAAACTCCCAAAACGGGCATGTCCAACAACACAATGGGTATCAATAGGTATTTGGGAGTTGACTACGAATCTGGTATACACATTTGGCAGAGTTTGGGACCGGCCCACTCACTAAATACCTTTCAATAGAACATGAAGTTCGATCGGGATAATATGGGAATTAAAAGAAAGGTCTATGACAGTAGAGTTCGAATCTGATGTTGACATATCCAAGTATCTGGCTCACGTCCTGTCGTTCAGCAGGACATGTCGCAATAATAAAGGACTCAAATAAATGGCGTCGGGGGGATTCCTCCCAATAGGACGACTGAGAACATATTGCACATAAATGAATGGACGTGTCCGATGGCAATCCCCCTCCTCCAACTTACCCAAAACAAACATAAAAAAAAAAAAACAAAAATATATGAAGGCCTATCAGGGTAAAATAGGACAGCAATAAAAGGCCTTTGGTAGTAGAGTACACTTTTTGCCCTCAAATTGGGTTAGACACAGGAAGGATCAGTGGATTTATAAAAATATGCTATAACAAGTGGTAGCTTTGAAATATGATTTTGAAAGTAGATAACCAATAAAAAAATTAGTGTGGATCTGAACGAGGTCCATAGCTCCGGAATGTCTTGTTTACCAGCTTAAAAATGCTTAAAGAACAGTCCATTTTCAAAAAGCTATTTTATGGTGTAGCGAAGCGCACCGGGTCAGCTAGTACTGTACAATATTTGAACTGATGTTTGTCCTGGTTTGTGGATAGCTTTTAGTTGAGGTTGACTCCAAACAGCATTGTATTTAACCGGCAGACCAAAGCGCCGCCATGTAATTGGTTTTCCATAATAAATGCATTATCGCAAGGAACTTTCTATTAAACAAGTTTCTATTTAACATTTTTTGAAAATCGTGTATATATTAAGGCATATATAGTCCAAAATGGGTTGCAGTCTATTTTTGGTAACATGGTCCGGGGGTTTTGATTATTTTTATGGCTTATCCTGGCGAACCCTTAAAGTATGCAATATATTTCAATCATATTTAAGAAATTTTTAGTTGGCAATAAAAACACAACCAATGTTCAAACAAAGAAAAATAAACTCTATACGAAAAAAACTAAGACAAAGACTAATAAAAACAATAAATAACTCTGAGCTCGAATGAGACATCTTTTGAAGAACTGCGCCATTTGTTGTTGAATCGGTAGCTGGTTGTTGGCTTACCAATCAAATACATATGTATCAGATACATATGCATGGCATAATCCATAGCCTTTGTTCCATAAAAATAAACCGGTGACTAGAATTTTTTCATTTATTGGTAGTTTGTTAACACCTCCGCTTTTATTCAAGTCTATAACATTAAAGCTTTCGCTCTATGGTGGAAGGCAAAGTAATTTCTAATTCGCCATTTCCTGCTTGATTTGATTGGGTTGCCCTACATTTCTAGTGCAGTGTAGGCGTGTAGGATTATTTCCGCGACATCCTGATTAGTTAATCAAATCCCACTGAGTCTTTATGTAAATACCCTGAGCTCTCTTTCTCTTCCTCTCCCTTGCATTAAGGAAGTTTTTGTGTAAAGCCAGATGACAATCTTCCATTACATTTGAAACAGTTGTTGCTTGAAAGAGATTTCCTGAGCTGTTACAAAAAATGGCAGGAAAAATTACACTATCTTACAAAATTTTGAAATTAAAAAGGGAAATTTTGTTTCTTGTAAAAAAATTTTGTCACATTTTCGTTTTAATATAAAATTTATAATATTTTAAAGGTTGCTTTACATAAAACAAGTAAGGAAAGGCAACAGTAAGGCGGAGCCGACTAAATAATTCTCTACACTTGCCCTATAAGTGGAAATTGGGTGCTATATTTTATTCTAAACCGAATTTAGTGGACTTTTGGGAGGTTTTCAGATGGTTTATAAAACAATCTGTATCAAATTTGGAGCAAATGTGTTCAAAATTGTAATAAATACGGCTTTATATGTGCAAATAGGGCGATATATATGTGTGTGAAAGATAAATAGAAATCTGAACCGATGTTGATAAAAATTAAAAAAAAATTGGTGCGCCAAATACATGGTCCAACATTTGGATATCAGATTCGTATTCTACTCCCAAAAACTGGAGGCCACCGTAGCGCAGAGGTTAACATCCTAGTAAATTTGCCCGATTTAGGGGTATTTTGGGGAGTGGGGTGGTCCCCCAAACACTAAGCCCTGGAATATATCAGCATCCTGCTCTATTCTCAAATATCATTGAATTGAACCCCATATTGCCATTGGCCTCAAAATTGAGCCCCACATGGTCGGTAAATTTGCCCGATTTAGGGGTGTTTTGGGGAGTGGGGTGGTCCCCCAAACACTAAGCCCTGGAAATATATTAGCATCCTGCTCAACTCTCAAATATCATTGAATTGAACCCTATATTGCCATTGGCTTCAAAATTGAGCCCCACATGGTGGGTAAATTTGCCCGATTTAGGGGTGTTTTGTGGAGTGGGGAGGTCCCCCAAACACTAAGCCCTGGAAATATATCAGCATCCTGCTCAACTCTCAAATATCATTGAATTGAACCCCATATTGCCATTGGCCTCAAAATTGGATATCCAAAACCTTAAATTTAAACCCCTTATTGAAAAAGTCAGCAAATATGTCCGATTTGGGCCCTAAAAACTATCAAAGAGGATCTCGACTCTCTTTAGGACTCAAATTGTCATGGCGAGCAAATACAACCAATTTGGTGGTTGTTATGGCGGTGGGACGTCCCCTAGGCAGTTGGTCCAGAATGTTAATATCAGATCCTTGGTCTACTCCAAAATACCTTTTATTCGGTTTGGGGGGTGTTTTCGGGGATGGGTCGTCCACTCAGTGACTTAGCCCCGCAAATATATATCAGATTCGTGTTCTGCTATAAAATACCTCTAATTTGAGGACCTTATTGTAATGGGCAGCAAATACGTCCTATATGGGTGGTGTTATGGGGGTGGGGTGGCCCCGTAGACACTTTTTCCCGAAAATTGATATCAGATCCGTGCTTTATTCTCAAAGACCTATCATTTGAGACTCAAATTTGTTCCTCTTTGGGGGTGTTTTTGGGGAGGCGGTTCCCCAACATTTGGTCCCAGATTCGTATTCTACACTCAAACATCTTTTATTTGAGCCCCTTATAGCCATGGTCCGTAAATAAGTCCTGTTTGGGTGTGTTTTGGGGAAAGGGTGGACCCCTAAAAACTTCTACTCCCAAATTTCATTTGAGTGCCATATTGTCATGGTCGGTAAATTTGTCCAATTTGAGGGTGCTTTGGGGGTAGTGTTGGGTCCCCTACACACTTGTTCCGACGGACGGATATTCGATACGTCTTCTAATCTTAAATACCTTCCAACTATATCTAAATCTGAACCGATTTCTATGAAGTTCATCAGTAATGTCGAGAGTCATAAAAATAGTAAAAGCGTGCTAGGTTCGGCCGGGCCGAATCTTGGGAACCCACCATGGATTCTGCTAAAAATGTATACAAACTAAATTTGGTTGAAGGACATCATTTTATTCTACATACCAAACTTCTGTCAAACCAGCCAGTCTTTAGGAACCAAACAAGAATAATCGAGAGACCGGTTTATATGGGAGCTATATCAGGTTATAGACTGATTTGCGCCGTGCTTGGCGCAGTTGTTGTCTGTCATAACAGAACACTATCTGCAAAATTATGGCTAAATCGGACAAAAATTGCAGCTTCCTGGGGGCTAGATTGAAAAGAGGGTGCGGATATTAATTCACCCCATGCCACTATCAACATACACATAAGCCAGTAAACGGCTTGTTGTGCGTTCTAAATACTAAAAAATTAACCTCGGAAAGGAAAATCTAAGTTAGAAATTCCGCGCTTCTTACAAAATCCTTCAATGTTTTCCATGCCATACCTCTAAGTTGGTTCATATCTGGTATTATATCTCCACCTAAGTGCCGGTGTCTGTTAGACGCGAAAGCCGGGCAATGACAAAGGAAATGCTCCAACGTCTCATTATCATGCCCTACACATGCTATCACTGGCCGCACCGATTTTGGTGGATAAGTGAGCTCGTAGTCCTATGTGTCCCGTTATGTTACCGAGTGCTATACTGACCTCCTTCTTGCTTCCTTCTCATTTTTATAGCCGAGTCCGAACGGCGTGCCGCAATGCGACACCTCGTTGGAGAGAAGTTTTATATGGCATAGTACCTCACAAATGTTGCCAGCATTAGGAGGGAAAACCACCGCTGAAAATTTTTTCTGATAGTCTCGCCAGGATTCGTTCAGCGTCATCGGCGAACATGCTAACCTCTGCGCAACGGTGGCCTCCTCCATGCTATCACTTGGCGCTCCGATTTTGGTGGATAAGTGAGCTCGTAGTCCTATGTGTCCCGTTATGTTATCGAGAGCTATACTGACCTCCTTCTTACTTCCTTTGAGTAATAGCCTCGTTTTTTCACGATCTGGGTCTCCCCAAAGGATTTTCTTCGTCCTACCAATCGTTTCGCTGTTCCACAGGGTTCCATGCGCATTCGTCTCCCACGCTCTCAACTCGGACTGCGTCGACTCAAAAGGCTTCGGGTTAACCAAGTTTATTGAGGGAAGTTCTCTGGCCTTTAACGCCAAATCGTCTGCCCTTTCATTCCCCTTTACTCCGATATAGCCCGGCACCCAAACGATGCGGATTGTGCCATCCTCAGAGAAGGCGTTAAACTCCTCGTCTTTTAACGATCTGGGTCTCCCCAAAGGATTTTCTTCGTCCTACCGATCGTTTCGCTGCTTCACAGGCTTCCATGCGCATTCGTCGCCCACGCTCTTAACTCGGACTGCGTCCACCCAAAAGGCTTTGGGTTAACCAAGTTTATTGACGAAAGTTCTCTGGTCTTTAACGCCAAATCGTCTGCCCTTTCATTCCCCTTTACTTCGTTATAGCCAAGCATCCAAACGATGCGGATTGTGCCATCCTCAGAGAAAGCGTTAATCTCCTTCTTATATTCCAAGACTGTTCGTGATCTTACCGTCGTGGTTGTTATTGCCTTATTTACTGTCCGTAAAGATGTTCACACTCGACGTCCTCGCGTTAGCACCATACCACCTCATGTATTTCCTGATCGCCAGGATCTCCGTCTGCAAGGACCTTGTTGTGGTAAGGCAGTCTAAAACAGATCTCAGTCCCTGGGTTCTCCAGGCCTACTACGTTCTCTAGTTTTGATCCATTCGTGTAACATGATCTTCCAGATAGCAATCCAAGACTGTGCCGCTGGCAGCAGTGCCTCGCAGTCCACCTCAACGTTCATCCTAGGTATCGGATAGAAAACCTCTTCGCTTCCTTCCAGGTTTCCTATCGTCGCCTCGCTTATACCGCGATGGTATGAACTGCTTCCATCCTCAATCCATTCATTCTCCCATCGCCTTAAGTCTGATAGTGACAGTGGCTGCCTCACACTTAATCTGTATGTCAATGGGTCGGACATCTGGAATAGTCTCCAGTGCCCTAGTGGGCGTGGTCCTCATCGCTCCACCAGGGCACTGGAGACTATTCTAGTTATCCGACCCATTGACATACAGAAACTTTTGCGAAAAAAACATAGAAAATACACTAGCTTACAAAATTGTAAAACTAAATATATAGAAATTTGGTTTCTTTAAGTAAAACTGCACAATTGATTTGAAAAATTTGTCAAAAGTTTTTATAAAAACCTGCAAAAATTTTACAGCTACATTTCAAAAAAAAAGGAAACAACACTAGCTAATAAAATTAAAAAAAAACATAAATTTAGATTTTCCAAGAAAATTTTGTGGTAAATTAGAATAGATTTTCTGCAATTTTGCGAAAGAAAAAATTTACACTAGACTACAGAATCTTAAATATATAAATCAATTTGTGTTTATTTGTTTGTTTGTATGTTTGTGTGTTCCTTATAGACTCAGAAGCGGCTGAACCGATTTTCTTGAAATTTTCACAGATGGTGCATAATGACACCGTGGTGAAAATAGGGTACTACATTTTTTGATATCTGAAGGGGGAGCGGACCCTCCCCCTTACCCTAATTTTCAGAAACGCCAGATCTCGGAGATGGGTGGTGCGATATGGGATCAAGTGTTTGGGGGGCCGCCTCTCACCAAAAAAATCCCCCAAAGGGGACAAATTTACGACCATAACAATATGGGGCTCAAATGAAAGGTCTTTGGGAGTAAAGCACGACTTTGATATTAATATTCGGGAAAAGTGTCTATGGGGCCACGCCACCCCCCCAACGACACCCAAATAGTAAATATTTTCTGGCTATTGCAATATGAGGCTCAAATAAGAGGGTTTTTAAAGTGGAACAGGAATCCGATATATATTTTTAAGGCCAAGGCACTGAGTGGCCGCCCATCCCCCAAAACACCCCCCAAGCTGGTCATTTTTGCCGACTATGGAAATATGGGGCTCAAATTGAAGGTATGTGGGAGTAGACCACGTATCTGATATCAACATTAGGGGCCAACTGTCTAGCGGACGTCCCACCACCACAACAACTCCCAAATAGGACGTATTTGCTCACCAAGATAATTTGGGTCCTAAAGAGAGTGGAACTAAATATTCATAGTTTTTAGGGCCAATACCCCAAACCGGACATATTTGCTGACTTTTGCAAGTTTTTTGCAAGGAGTTTAAATGAGATTAGAAAACGAATTTGATATCCAATTTTGAGGGCAATGCCAATATGGGGTTCAAGTAAATGATATATAGATATATGAAATTAGAGCACGTTGCTGATATATTTTCCAGGCTTAGTGTTTGGGGGACAACCCCAATCCCCAAAACACCCCTTAATCGGGCATATTTACCGACCATGTCAATGTGGAGCTTAAATGAAAGGTATTGGGGGATAGAGCAAGAATTGATACCCATTTTCGGGACCAATTTTCTGGGGGTCTACCCCTTTCCCAAAATACCCCACAAACAGCAATTTTTTACTGACCATCGCAATATGGAGCTCAAATAAAGGTATTTGGAAGTAGAATACGAATTTGATATCCAAATGTAGGACCATGTATTTAAGGCATCACCCCTTTCCTAAAACGACACCAAAGGAAAAAAATGTTTCGACCATGCCAATATGTGGCTCAAATGAAAGATATTTGAGATTAGAAAACGAATTTGATAACCTATTTTGGAGCCATGTGTTTGGGGAACGCCTCATCCTGTAAAGTCCTCTTAAGCCAATGGCAATATGGGGTTTAAATAATTAAAAACACCACTAAATCAGAAATCATGAGAATATCGGGCTGAAATGAAGTATTTTAAGAATGGAGTACACCTTACATCGAAACATAAATTCGTAGACCATTAAAGATCATATGGGATTAAGATAAAGGCACTTATATTGTTAAACTTTTAGTCAAGTTAGCATGGTATTTCACTAAAAGATCTGTAAATGTCGAAAATAAATATTCCAAGGAAACTTTTGTTCCATATAAAGTAAAAGATCGGCCCGGGTCAGCTAGTTTTTAAATAAAAAAGAAGAAATTTTGTTGTAGCTTGAAAGACAGGGGTATCAATGCGGATTTCGGAGACAGTGTGTTCAAAAAGCAAGTGATAAGGGGAACACCCTCGAGGAGTACCTCGATCTTTATATATGGCTTCAAGATGGAGACAGCGACTGGATTGGGGCTATACTGCCATAACGACACCTGAAAGGAAATTATGGGAGGGGATCGAAATCAGTATATATGGTGGCCCTCAAAACCGTGTGTTCTAGGACAGTGAGGTCGAAGTGCGTGACGGAGTGTGTGATATCCCTAGATAGACTCCGGTTTCCCTGCATAGAGCTGGATTAGCGGATACGATGGCGTTGATTGGGGCTTACCCTATACTCTCTTTTCGCAATTTTTTCTTATATATATTTACAAATATTTCTCACTTTTCCATTTCCTTTTCACCACAGGTCAGACTGGCTACCAAGTAAACTCATCTTTTCATGGTGGGGGCTATTCAGCCTAAACCTTAACAGTTAACAATAAATAGGAGAATAGCATTTATCCTTAACATAAATTTTGGGTTTTGAAATTTGCTCAAACTTCAAATTTTGTCAGCTGACACGAAAACGGGAAAAAGTGTGTTTTTACTGAATTCTACTTTCCGGATACGGTCGACAGACGTTCCGTAATTACTTGTATGTGTATCCATAAGCCAAAATAAAACAGCTGACACCTTTTCCTACATGTACGGTATGTTTACGAGACCATAACCAGGCCTTTAGTCACCCTAGAAACCTATGCCAAAGGCGTGCTGTCTGTGATCAAATCCATCCGTTGTCTGACAATATCTTTTCAGTAATCAATTAAATCCTTCAACTTCTGGTGATATCCTTTCTCCTGGTTATTAGCTTGACTCACACCCCTTTGGGAAAAATTACGTGCAAAAAAATATTTTTTTCTAGAAGACTTAGCCATAAGTATTTTAATTTAATGAATCTTCAGAAAATTTCTTCTCAACAGAATTTTTAAGGAATATTTCATTATCCTTCTAAGAATTCCTGTAATGTAGTGTAATTAAGCCTCTGTGTTTAGCTGTTTTTTTTTCATTTTTCTGTATGTAAGTCACAATTATGGAGGCTAATACCGAAAACATTCTTATGGTATGCCTTGCCTTACCTTCCCCCCCCCCCCCATTTCTTATAATCAAAGTAATTGCTTTTTGTAAAGACGTTTCCTTGGCACAGAGTGTTTATTTAAGATCCTTTGGTTGGCCTTTTTTTTGTTTTGCCACTGTTTTGTTTTCCAATTGTTTGGTGTCTTTGCCAAGAGTTTATTTTTTCGCACACGAAGAATCCTGGGCTTTTCCATGTTGTCCATTTACTTTATATATTTTTATGGTTGTTCTTGCTGGCTTTCTTTTTGTTGTGTCCTTACTTAAGTCTCTCGGTGTAAAATGGTATGGTAAAATGTCTCTTGATGGCCATTATATTGAGCGAAGTATTGTCGTAGGACCTTAAGGGTATTTTGCGCCTTTAGAAATTCGCGTGCTTCCAATAAAACCCAAAGAGGAGAATGGCCAAGGAAGGCACAAGGGGCAGATAATAGTAATACAAAATAATGTTAAATACGCAGTAGATGGATGGAAATATACATTGAAATCGCCGCAGCAGTAAGAACAGCAAAGACCATCGATATGAGCAACCAAATTTTGTAGACTGCAAAGCTAGCTAGCCCTCGTGTCATCTGGACTGTGCTGAACACATATTTCAGTTTCTGCGAAGGATTATTGCGAGTTGAAATAATCCATGAGAAGGTCAAATGTCTTTATTATCTCATTTGCCAGTTCATATTGTTGTAGATGGCGTTAATTTTTTTTGTACATTTACTTTTTTTCTTTTTATGTTTTTGTTTTTGAAGAGGAAATTTTTAATGGCTTTTGAGGATAATTTGTAGGGCTGGCATTGGATTAATTCAAATATTTTGCCCAAAAAAAAGAAGAAGAAACTTTTTTTGTTATTACAAATGGTGTATTAAGTGCTGGCATTCATCTTGTGCCAAATAAGTCCTTTTTGTTTTATCCCGTTGATGTAAAAAAAACTCACAAAAAGGAGGCTCTAATTTAAGGATGAGATAATTAAACCGAAATGTTGCATACTTTTGGGCGTATTTTTATACCCAACACCATAGAATGGGTTTGCAAAACTTCGAAATATCGTTCTGGGTTTCCTTGACATTAATAAGGCCGAGTTTAGGCTACTACCGGGGTCAACAGGTGAATAGCTGAACCCCAACCACGAGTGGCGAAGACCGAGGACATGCTATAAAAAGGGATTTATACTCGACGAAGTCTTGGCAACATGGCGAACGGATGTCGCCATTGCCTATGTATCCACCCACAGGGGTGCTCTACAGATAAATGCAGTCTGGGAAATGATGCCCCCGTGTATTCCCTAATCAAGGCGACATTGACCCTAGCGCGTTCACTGCAATATGATTTTGATAACGGATTTAAATTGAAGTTACGGGCTAACAGCTGTGGTATTTTGTTGCCTGAATATGAGGGACTGACATTCTTTCAGGCTAATGCCACCGCTGCCTTCGTCCCGCTAAACCCTGGGAGGTCTTAGAGAACGGTCTTAGTCTCGTCACCACTAAGTTGGTAATGCAGGTTCCGTTGCCTTACGGCCCGGCCTGGCTCTGAACGCAAGTACTCATAAGGTCTTCAACCCTCTCGAGGACCTTACTGCTAGAAAAAAAGACACCCTCGGGGTCAACGTAAAGGGCGACTACATAACGCATCTAAGTTGGGACCCAATCAAACTGGAGACACCGATCAACACAGCAGCAGAGGAGATGGCGAACTTTGGAAGGAGATCGAAAGTACACCGATCGCCGGTGAATTCTCCATGAGCCTTCGCTGGGCCGTCTAAAAGGAAAAGAAATAAGGCGTTAGACTGTTCCCATTTGAGACGATGACCAGATTAATGCCCTACCTGGCTCTAAACGCAAGTACTCGTAAGGTCTTCAACCCTCGCAAGGATCACACTGCTTGCAAAGACACCCTCGGGGTCAACGTAAAGGGCGACTACATAACGGCTCTTAGTTGGAACCCAATCATACTGGAGACACCAACACAGAAGCAGTGGAGTTGGAGTACTTTTGGAAGGAGATCGAAAGTACACCGATCGCCGGTGAATTCTCCATGAGCTTCCGGGCCCAGTGTCGAAAAGGAAAATAAGTATAGCGTTAGACTGTACCCCAGCAGGGAATAACGCAGAGGCATGCGAGAACAGCACTAGTTCTCCTAGACAAGAGTTCATATAGAAAATGAAACTCTCATTGGAAAGTGCAAGATAGTCCTTCACCAAATTTGTATGCCCATAGCAAGGCGGAAGAATATAAGCAGGTATTGTCGGAGATAGTTCGTTACCACAGAACCTGGAAGCCCTCGGAGAAGTAAAAGCAGCCAAGCAAGCCAAGAACCGCAGAGAATCCCACGAAATCGAATAACATATCGACGCCTTCGACGGTGCAAGATAAAGGCCAAAACAGAATGAGCGCATTGTGCTTTGTTTTTGAGAGTCGCGTGGAAAAATGCAACTCCAAATGCCACAAAAGCAAAGGGCCAATTTAACGCGATGAGGACCAGGGCACTGGAGGGAGACTATTCTAGATATCCGACCAATTGACATACAGATTAACTGTGAGGCAGCCACTGCTATGAGACTTAAAGGGGATGGGAGAATGGATTGAGGATGGGAGCATTTCATGCTATCGCGGTATAATTGAGATGGCTATAGGAAACCTAGAAGGAAGGGAAAAGGTTTCCAATCGTATACCTGAGACGAAACTTGAACTCGAGTACGAGGCTTGCACTGACGGAAACCTAGTATTGCCATCTGGAAGATCATGTTACACGGATGGATCAAAGCTAGAGGGCATAGTGGGCCTGGGGGTTTACATTGAGAACCCAGGGACTGAGATCTGTTTTAAACTGCCTTACCATAATACTGCCCTTGCAGACGGTGATCCGGGCGATCAGGGAATGTTCAAGTGTAAACATAAATTTACGGACAGTAAAATTGCCATAAGGGCAATAACAAGGAAGCTCGTTCTGGTCCAAAGGACCAATGGCAGCAGGAACATTATGACAATTGGTTATTTAAATTTGCTAACAATTCGCCTCGTCATATCATATCATAGGCATTCAGTATTTATGGAAGAGCCGGCGCCACCCGGAGTCTCACTGAGACTCCCCGCTTCATACCGCTGATTGTCCGCGACTGCAATCGCAGCCTGTGGACGCGCCCGGAAGCTTGCAGCTAAGTTTCTAGTGATAACAATGATCCCCACACAGATCGGAGCTCAAAGTTCCAGCCTATGTGGTGCTCATAGTTATTCCGTGCATTGTTTGGGTGTCGGGCTATAGCTGTGTAAGAGGGGTGAAAGAACATGCGATTTGGCAGTGAGGCCAGAGGTCTGCCATGGTTAACCCGAAGTCTTTTGGGTCGGCGCAGTCCGAGTAAAGGGTATGAGCAACTAACGATGCGAAAAAGTCGGTAGGACGACGAAAGTCCTATAGGAAAATCCGGATTGTGAGAAGACGAAGCTATTACTGACAGGAAGTAAAAAGGAGGTCAGTATAGCTTTCGGTATTATAACGGGACATATAGGACTCACTAATGCAGAATATGTGCGGCATTTGATAACATGTGTGGGTCATGTGGGGAAGATGATGGGACATAGGAGCATTTACTATGTCATTGACCGGCTTTCGCTGTCAACAGACTACGGTACTTAGGTGGTTACACAATACCAGACATGAACCAACTTAGAGGCGAGGTATGAAAAACAATTTGGGAATTTGTAAGTAGCACAGAATTCCTGACTTAGTTTTTTTTTCGAGGTTACTTTTTTTAGTATTTAGAGCCCATAACAAGCTGATTACTGGCTTAGGTGTATGTCCATAGTGGCAATGGGCGGATTAATATCTGCACCCTCTTTTTAACCAAACCTAACCTAACAAACCATTAAAAAAGTGATCTTCGCCCTATGGGCAAATAAAATTAGAATAAACGGGAGGCACGCCTCAAGCAGTGTAGGCTGCAAATATGCTTACATTGAAAACTTACTCTTATGGCAATCGACGATTACTTAGAGGAGCAGTGTGGCAAATGTGTTTTGTTGTAATAGTTGGATGTCTTCATTTGATAGAAATATATGCTGCACTACAAATGAAAATACTCTTAAGAGCATAGTTTCAACCTTGAAGACAGACCATTGAGACAACTGCTACTAACGAGTTTCGATGGTACCAAACGAAACCGCGATCTAGAAAACCAGCCAAATGCTATTACAAAGCTAAAAAACACATTTTTCTTCTTTACTTCAATAGAAAATAATTTTTTTCTATTTGTAATAGACTTTCTTAGTCGATCTAGCTACGTCCGTCCGTCTTTCTGTCTGTCCGTCTGTCTGTTCTATTTCCTATTAGCCTATGTGGGTTAAGATTGGAAATGGTTCATATCGGTCCATATTTTGATAAATCTGCCATATAAACCGATGTTGATTCTTTATTTCTTGAGTCTGTAAGGAGCATAATTCTTATCCGATGTGGTTGAAATTTTCTATAACACCTCATAGTTTGACTGTTTTGACTTCCATCAACTATACCAAGTATGTTCTCAATCGGTTCATAACCTGATGTAGCTCCTATATAAACCGATCTCGGATCGTGATTTCTTGACCCTCTAGAGGGTGCAATTCGTATCCGATTTGACTGAAATTTCGCATGAGGTGCTTTGTTCTGACTTCCTATAACTTTGAGTAGTATGGTCCAAATTGGTTCATAACCTGACATAGCTCCCATATAAACTCCCGTTCATACTTCTTAAGCCTCTAGAGGGCGTAATTTTTTTCCAATTTAGCTTAAATTTTGTGCTATATCTTCTATGACCTTCAGCTTTTTCTTCCATTACCTTCAACATACCTGTCAGGTTATCGGTCGATAAACTACAATAATATAGCTGACCTATAAACCGATTTTACTTCTTGAACTCTTATAGGGCACAATTCGTATTCGATTTGGCTTAAATTTTCACTATGACTTCTACTATGGTCTCCAAACATCCTAATCAAGTATGGTCCGAATGGGTTCATAACCTGATATAGATCTAATAGCATAGCAATTATTATCCATTATTCGTTGTTTGCCCATAAAGAGACACCGGGCAAAGAATTTGACAAATGCGATCCTAGGTGGAGGGTATATAAGATTCGGCCCGGTACATAAGATTAGCACGCTTTCATTTGTTTCCTTTATACACAATTTCAATATTATCCATCTATGTTAAAGTTTTGATTTTGGGTTTCCACGAATCTGTTCCAATAAATTTCCACAAATAGCTGTAATTTTATCCGAATTTGCGGATTAAGAGGTCACAAGACATGTACGTGGCCGATGACACGCTCATAAAAATCACTCATACGTTTAAGTGGTAACTGAGGCCATCTTTATGGACAAAGACTACAAAATCATGAGAGCGAAAAAAAAACAGAAAGAAAACTGCGAAAAATGCTGATGCATAAACAAACAAAAGAAGATCCCAGTTTTATCCTACGACAGACATTGATATTTGGGTGTTAGTTGTGGGTTGTCACAGTGTGTGCGGGTATAGGCGTAGTACAGTGATTTGAAATCAAAATGCACGGGACATTCAGTTTTACAGTTCTGCGAAAAAGCATTGGTAGACCAAAGACTTGGCCTAGATGAATTGCAATTTTTTCCAATCCAATACATTGACATGACTGTCATATCATGTTTGACCATAACATATCCAACATGAACTTAGACATGTTTGACATGTTCAAGATGAACTTGGACATAATGTTTAAGACAATGATATGGTATCATGTTAGATGACATTGTGTTATTAGATGATATTGACATTAAAAACGGTGGCATAGTTTTAAAAGACATATACCAAATTAAGTAAAAATCAGGATATTAATTTATATAGAAGCAACATCAATGCACAGACCGGATAAAAAGAAAGTAATAAAGTCAGGTGGAAGTCATGAGTGAAATCATTGTACAAAATTTTGGCCCAAATGGTTGAAAATTGCATTGGCGTATTGTATCTTATAAGATACATTCAGTGTAGGATAGCTTATTTTTGTTTAATTTTGCAAAAACTAGAAATTTGCCGATAGTATTAATAGGAAAAATATTAATCGATATTCAGACAAAAAATAAAAAAATCGATAGTATCGATAGTGTCATATTTATTTTGCCAGCTCTAGTCGATCTACTACTTTTAATACATATCCCTAAATCTAGTAGGACATTAATTTTATATATTTACTAGCTAGATAGAGCCCTGGTGCGGCCTTTCAGATATTTTCCCCAATGTGGATTCCTCTACTCCCTAATTTCTTTCTTTTGAGCCTTATATTGCTATGGTCGGTAAATATGTCAGGTATGGGGATGTTTTTGAGGGTGAGGTAGAGCCCCATGTATCAGATTCGTGCTCTAGTCTAAAATATCTTTCATTTGAGGGTAATATTGTTATTATTGGTTTAAATTTGCATTTGGTGGGCTGTGGAGGTGGGGTGAACGCCCTAGCGTCCCACTTTAAATAAGTATACCAAATTTCTGTTATTACAAACAAACTAAATTTCGCGTAAATCGCCCCACCCATCTCCGAGATCTGGCGTTTTCGAAAATAGGGTAAGGAGAGGGTCTGCCCATCAAAGTTTGGATATTCTCTTGGTTTTGGTGGTGGATTGGAGTAGCCAAATCCTTTTCCCCGAAGGTGGAAAACAGATTCATACATTACTCGGAAAAAACCACATTTTAGCTACATATGGCTATAGTCGATATATATGTGTGTTTTAGGGGGGGTTTATGAGGTGAGGCGTCCCTAAAACACTTGGCCATAAAACAGATTTGAGCCCCTTTTTGCCGTATTCCACAAATGTGTCCAGTTTGAGGGGTATATAGGGTGGGGCGGTCACCCACGCACTTAGACCGAAAAAATATCAGCATCGAGCTCTACTGTTTAATTCCTTTTATTTGAGGAGCAATTGCAATTGGTTTAGGGGGAGTTTATGGGATGAGATTACTCCCAAACACTTGGCCTCAAAATTGGATATCAAATTCGCCTTCTTTTCAAATACCTATTATTTGAGCCCCTTTATGCCATAGTAGGCAATGGTCATGACGGTTTGAAGGGAGTTAATGGGACGGACCTTGATATAATATAAGCATCGTGCTAGAGCACGATTTTGTTTGAGCCCCATAATATCAAGCAATTTGAAGATGACGATCAGGATATTCAGGGCTACGGGTCTCGTTCAGATCTAAATTCTTATAACAGATAGCCGAACCGGCCCGCTTCGCTGTGCCTTCTTTAACTCTCTATTATCTTTTTAGGGTGGGGACACTTCGCCCTGAATGTGGGTATCTAATTGGTGCGAATGTAGTCTAGAGCCTAGTAGCCTGGCAAGAACTTCAGATAAAATTTAAAGCGGTGGTTATCCCCTCTTAGTGCTGCCGATATTTGCGATGTACCATGCCATGCATGGTCTTGTACAAAATTCTTCCCAAAGAGGTGTCGCACTGCGGCACTTATTGTTGTGTCAAAGTTTGCCTTTGCTCGGTTCTTAGGCAAATTTTTACTCTACTCCCAAATGTCTTTCTTTTAAGTCCTATATTACTGTATTGGTAAATATTGTATTTCGGGGTATTTCGGGGGTGTGATGGCTACCCAGACACTTGGCCCTTAAAATAAATATAAGATTCATGATCTACTTTGAAATACATTTTATACGAGCCCCATAATGGCATCATCGGTAAATAAGTTCTGTTTGAGTGTAGGGTGGACCCCAGGGTCTTTGTCCCGAAAATGAGTGTAAATTTACCGAAAAGTATGAGTTTAAATTTGACTCATATATGGATATCAAATTCGTGCTTTATTCCCAAATCCCTTTGATTTGAGCCCCATATTGCCATGGTTGGTAAATTTGAACCGTTTGGTAGGTGTTTTGGAGCTGGGGCGACCACCGACTTTTCCCTGAAAAGATATCAAATCCGTTCTTAACTTCAAATGCTGTTGATTTGAGCTCCATATTGCCATAGCCAGAAATGAAGTTCAGTTTAGGGGGTTGTTTAGGGCGTACCCTCAAACACTTGGTTACAAAATTGGATATACGTTTTCTACACTCAAATATCTTTAATTTGAGTCCCATATTGTCATAATGGGTCAATTTACCTATTTGACTTGTTTTATGAGGAAAAAAAAATGCAATCTACAACCAAATACCATGGTCGGCTAATATGCTCATTTAGGGGTAGGGCGACCTCCCATTACCTGGACCTAATTTTTTATGCCATATTTGTAATATACTGCCGAATACCTTTCATTTGAGTCCCATATTGACGTGAACGTCGAATATATCTGTTTAGATGAGTTTTGGGGTTGGGCGGCCCGCTAGGTATTTTGACCCAAATTTTAATACAATATTCGTTTTCTAGTCTTTTCTACCTTTCATTTGATACCCATATTGTGGCTAGCGGCCCATTTTTGAAATTGGGTGGCGTTTTTGGGGGATGTGATTACCCCTATACTTCGACCTGATTTTGTATGTCAGATTCGTAATCTACTCCCGAATACCTTTCATTTGTGCCCCATATTGATATGGACATTCAATTTGTCTGCTTTTAGAAGTTTTGGGGATAGGGCGACTTCCTGGGTACTTTGACCCAATTTTGAATACCATATTCGTATTCTACTCTTCAATACCTATCAAATGATATCCATATTGTTCTAGTCGGTCCACCTTTGATTTTGGGTAGGGTTTTTGAGGTAACGGGGGAGGGTCCGCCCCCTTCCGACATTAACAAATTATATAGCCTATGTTTCCTTTCAGACCAACCAACACAATCTGTGAAAGTTTCAAGGTAATCGGTTCAGCCGTTTTTATACCCTCCACCATAGGATGGGGGTATACTAATATCGTCATTCTGTTTTTAACTACTCGAAATATTTGTCTGAAACCCTATAAAGTATATATTCTCGATCGTCGTGACATTTTATCTCGATCTAGCCATGTCCGTCCGTCTGTCCGTCCGTCTGTCTGTCGAAAGCAAGCTAACTTTTGAAGGAGTAAGGCTAGTCGCTTGAAATTTTGCACAAATACTTTCTATTAGTGTAGGTCGGTTGGGATTGTAATTGGGCCATATCGGTCCATGTTTTGATATAGCTGCCATATAAACCGATCTTGGGTCTTGACTTCTTGAGCTTCTAGAGGGCGCAAATCTTATCCGATTAGAATGAAATCTTGCATGACGTTTTTTGCTATGACTTCCAACAACTGTGCTAAATTAGCTTCAAGTCGGTCCATAACATGATATAGCTGCCATAAAAACCGATCTTGGGTCTTAACTTCTTGAGCCTCTAGAGGGCGCAATTCTTATCGAATTGGAATGAAATTTTGGACGATGTGTTTTGCTATAACTTCCAACAACTGTGCTAAGTTAGGTTGAAATCGGTCAATAACCTGATATAGCTGCCATATAAACCGATCTTGGGTCTTGACTTCTTGAGCCTCTAGAGGGCGCAACTCCTATCCGATTGGAATGAAATTTTGCAAGACGTGTTTTGTTATGATATCCAACAACTGTGCTAAATTAGGCTCAAATCGGTCAATAACCTGATATAGCTGTCATATAAACCGATCTGGAATCTTGACTCTTGAGCATCTAGAGATCGCAATTGTTATCCGATTTGCCTGAAATTTTGTACGACTGATCCTCTCATGACCATCAACATACGTGTTTATTATGGTCTGAATCGGTCTATAGCCTTATACAGCTCGCATATAAATCGATATCTCTATTTTACTTCTTGAGCCCCCAAAGGGCGCAATTCTTATTCGAATTGGCTGACATTTTATACAGGTCTCCAACATATAAATTAATTGTTGTCCGAACCGGACCGTATCTTGATATCGTTCTTATAGCAGAGCAAATCTTTTCTTATATCCTTTTTTGCCTAAGAAGAGATGCCGGGAAAAGAACTCGACAAATGCGATCCATGGTGGAGGGTATGTAAGATTCAGCCCGGGCGAACTTAGCGCGCTTCTACTTGTTAGGCCTATACGCAACCAACTAACAAGCGGACAAACAAACACAAATTAATTTTTATATATACGATTTGTACTCTACTTTTAAATGCCTTTCATTTGATACCCATATTGCCCAAAGCGATAAAAGTGTCCTGTTGGGTGGAGTTTTTGGGGGTGGGGGACCCCTCCGATACTTAGTGAGACATTTTTATGCCAGGGGATCAGGGATTGATTCTAAGTCGATCGGAATACTTAACAATGGGTCTAGCTCTTCTTCTTCTTAGCGTTGCAAACAAATGCACAAAATTATAATACCCTTTACCACAGTGGCAATGTAAGATATAATTAAGAAAACTGCAGGCTTCATGCAAGCCAACGTAGCGGGGTTCGAATCCTGGCGAGACCATCAGAAAAAATTTTCAGCGGTGGTTATCCTCTCCTAATGCTGGCAACATTTGTGAGGTACTATGCCATGTAAACTTCTCTTCAAAGAGGTGTCGCATGACGGCATGCCGTTCGGCTATTTGATATGTGAGAAGATGATTGATAAGTTTGCCCCTGTTCCAAGTGGAATGTTCATGGGAAAAATTTGTTGTTTGCAGTCTTTATGACATCTAAAAAGGGATCTACATCATCCAATCGGCAAATAAGTATTTTGGATTATTTAACCCTACTTTATTTATTTTGGGCACTTTATTTAGCGTTGTTCGGACTTCAATAAAATTTGGTTCATAGTTGTAGAATATCGAATCTATAAACCTTTATGGAGACAAAAATATTTCTGTCTCTCAAGCAAAAATCGAAATTTTGAACTTATTATTCATTTGTTGACATTGTACCACTGTTCTTCGCTATGCCCTTTCCCTGGACAAATGTAAGTCGCTACCAATAAGTAGGCGATTATTACGGCATATATCATTTTTTTCTTGCTAAGAGCAAAGGACAAAGGGTGACATTGTACGATGTAACAAGGCACCATAATGGATTGACTTCCATTAAATTCAGAAAAAACAGAAAAGAAAGAGGAAATGTCAAGCAAAAAAGGCATTAAGAAACATCCATATTTTATAGCCACTACTACATATCACTCATATGCGAAGTGAATGTAATGGTCTTTGGTGAGTCTTTGTCTATGCCCTATGGCCAGTTTATGGCCATCGCAATATTAATGGCAATAATTTACTGACAAAATAATTCAAAGAATAAGAAAACAAATTTCTCCATCGATAGCATGTTGCAATACTAAGAAATAAAGACATGTAAAAGCGCGCTAAGTTTGGACGCGTCAAATATTTGGTACTTTGATTTAGTTTAAAATTTTCACAAAACTACTGTGGATTATATTGAACAAACCAACTGGGTAATCGATTCAATAAAAGGAAACAGCCAGAATTCATTGACACTAGTGTTATGAATATTGTCAAATATAGATGGACATAAGTCAACATTCTTGCACGTAAATTGTCTTGAAGGAAACAGCTGCAACACGTTTGTGTAACGAAACTAATGATTTGGGGACCAAAAACGCTCTGTCAACATTTTTTGTGTCCCTGATGAGGAGGAACACATGTCATGGGTCATAATAAGTATTGTAAAAAAAAAGGGTGTACGTGTTGACCCAGGAACTTATAATGAATTTAAAAATGTTAAGCAGAAACTATGGGAAGAAACAAGTAAAAGCGTGCTAAGTTCGGCTGGGTTGAATCTTATATACCCTCCACCATGGATCGCATTTGTCAAGTTCTTTGGCCGATATTCATATCATTATAGACAAACAAAGGATATTGGATAAGAATTCAGCTATAGCAAGTTATGAATCGATTGGAGCAATACTTGGTTTGACTGCTGGAGACAAAAGTGAAATTCGTTGTGCCAAATTTCAGCCAAATTGGATAAGAATTGAGTCCTATAGTGGCTCAAGAAATAACATTGGTACATCTGTTTATATGGGTGCTATACCTTAAACACGCATGTTAAAGATCATACAAGAAGTCGTTTTGCAAAATTTCAGCCAAATCGGATGAGAGTTGCTGCCTCTAGAGGCTCAAGAAATATAATCGGAAGATCGGTTTATACTTACTTACTTTACTTTAATTGGCTATGACAGAATATTTCTTCCACTAGCCGAACGTAGAATAGCGTTCCAAGCGCCTCGATCTTCTGCGCTCATTCTAAAATCTCTGACACCAAGTTTCGAGGTGTCTCCCACAACTTGATCTTTCCATCGAGATTTTGGTCTTCCCGGTTTGCGTGTACCACCGTGTTTGCATTCAAAAGACTTTTTTGCTGGAGCTTCTTCATCCATTCTGACAACATGACCTAGCCAACGCAGCCGTTGTATTTTGATGCGTGTAACTATGCTATCGTCGTCATACAGCTCATACAGCTCGTGGTTCATACGTCGCCTATATTCTCCGTTAACGCAAACTGGTCCAAATATTTTACGAAGAATCTTTCTCTCAAATACTCCAAGCACTGCCTCATCTGCTTTCACAAGTACCCATGCTTCAGAACCATATAACAGCACGGGTAGTATCAGTGTCTTGTAAAGTGTAGTCTTCGTCTGTCGAGAGGTGGCTTTCTTTCTAAACCGCTTACTTAGTCCAAAGTAGCATCTGTTTGCCCGTATTATTCTTCGCTTGATCTCAAAACTGGTGTCATTCGTTTCGGTTACGGCGGTGCCGAGGTAGATAAAGTTACTGACTATCTCAAAGTTGTGGTTCCCAACTTTCTCCATGTTCTTTATCTGCTCGGTTGTAAAAGGCTTTTTGGGAGTGGAAACCATCCATTTCGTCTTATCTCCATTTACTGCCAGACCCATTTGCACTGACACTCTTTCGATTCTTTCAAAGGCTGCGATATCATAGGTCCGGTGACCGACCTATGATATCGATATCGTCGGCATAGGCGAGTAGCATGTGCTCTCTTGTGATTAGAGATTCACTTCTGCATCTCGTATAATCTTCTCCAGCAGGATATTAAAGAGATCACACGAGAGGCTGTCTCCTTGTCTGAAACCTCGTTTGGTATTAAATGGTTCGGAGAGATTCTTTCGTATTTTTACTGAGGAACGCGTATCAGCAAGTGTCATCCTGCAGAGTCTTATTAATTTTGCAGGGATAACAAACTCAGACATGGCTTGAAATACCTTTGAGCGTAAAGGAGTATCGAAGGCGGATTTGTAGTCAACAAAGAGGTGGTAGGTGTTGATTTGTCCTTCTCGGGTCTTTTCCAGGATTTGGCTCAGTGTGAATATCTGGTCTAGGGTGGATTTACCTGGTCTAAAGCCGCATCGATATGGCCCAATTATCTCATTGACTTTAGGTTTTAATCTTTCACACAGTACGCTCGAGAGTATCTTGTATGCGATGGGGAGGAGACTTATTCCTCTGTAGTTGGCACATTCCGTCTTGTCTCCTTTCTTGTGTACGGGACATAGTATGCTGAGGTTCCAATCATCGGGTATGCATTCTTCGGTTTATTTTAGAGCTATATAGGGTTGTGAACCGAGTTGGACCGCACTTGAGACAGTTGTTGATGGTCAAACCAAAACATTTCATGCAAAATTTCAGTCAAATTGGATAAGAATTGCGCCCTCTAGAGGCTCAAGAAGACAAGATCCGAGATCTGTTTATATGGGAGCTATATCAGTTTATGAACTACTTGACACAGTTGTTAATGGTCAAACTAAAACACTTCATGCAAAATTTCAGCAAAATTGGATAATAATTGCGCCCTCTAGCGGCTCAAGAAGTCAAGATCCGAGATCGTTTTCTAGGGGACCAATATCAGATATTGAACAATAATTTGCGAAGTTGGTAAAAGTTAGAATAAAACACTTTATGCAAAATTTCAGCTAAATCGGTTAATAGTTGCGCCCTCTAGCGGCTCAACAAGTCAAGATCCGAGATCTGTTTATATGGGAGCTATATAAGGTTATGAAACGATTTAAGCCATGCTTGGCACCGTTATTGATGGTCAATTTGAAACACTTCATGCAAAATTTCAGCAAAATCGGTTAAGAAGTGCGCCCTCTAGAGGCTCAAGAAGTCAAGACCCAAGATCGGTTTATACGGGAGCTATGTGAGGTTATAAACCGATTTGAGTCATACTTGGCACAATTGTTTATGGTCAAACCGAAACACTTCATGCAAAATTTAAGCTAAATCGGATAAGAAATGCGCCCCTAGCGGCTCAAGAGGTCAAAACCCGTGATCGGTTTATATGGGAGCTTTATCAGATTATAAACCGATTTGTGCCATACTTGGCAAAAATATTGGAAGTCAAAATAAAATACTTGGTGCTAAATTTCAGCCAAAACGGATAAGAATTGAACCCTCTAGAGGCTCAAGAAGTCAAGACCCAAGATCGGTTTATATGGGAGCTAAATCAGGCTATTAAGCGATTTGGGCCATATTTGGGACAGTTGTTGATGGTCAAACTGAATTTCAGCCAATCGGATGATTATTAATTGCGCCCTCTAGCAGCTCAATAAGTCAAGATCCGAGATCGGCTTTTATGGGAGCTATATCATGTTATGAACCGAGTTAGACCATACTTGGCAGTATCATTGGAAGTGGAAATAAAAGACGTGATGAGCCATGCCTAAGTTTTCTGCTACATGGCTTAGTTTAAGTTTTCGAACTGAATTTTATGATTTTCATTAAAATTTTGGAATTTTAGGATTTTGGATAAATCTTAGAATTATTCTATATAGACTTATAACCCGATTTAACTTTTTGGATCCATAAAAAGAGCATTTTTATTATACCCACAACCATAGGATAGGGGTATACTAATCTAGTCATTCCGTTTGTAACACCTCGAAAAATTGATCTGCGACCCCATAAAGTATATATATTCTGGATAGTCCCGATATTCTGAGTCTATCTAGCCATGTCCGTCCGTTCGTCTGTCGAAATCACGATAGCAGTCGAACGCGTAAAGCTAGCTAACATCTCGAAATATTGATCTGCGTAAAGCTAACCGCTTGATATTTTGCACAGTTACTTCTTATTAATGTAGGTCGTTGAGGATTGGAAATGGACCATAACGGTTCAGATTTGGATATAGCCCCCATATAAACCGATCATCCAATTTGACTTCTTAAACCCCTAGAAGCCTCAATGTTCATCCCATTTGGTTAAAATTTAGAAAGAAAGTTAAGTTATGACTTCCAACATTCATGATAATTATGATCTGAATCAGTCTATAAACAGATATAGCTCCCATATAAACCGATCCCCGGATTTGATTTCTTCAGTCCTTAGAAGCATAAATGTCCATCCGATTTGGTTAAAATTTGGAACAAAGACTTAAGTTATGACTTCCAACATCCATGCCAAGTATGATACGAATTAGTCAATAAACAGATATAGCGTCTGAAATGTGGCCCAATACCCTATCTTATTACTTACAACATCAGAGCAAAGCTTTATTCGAATCAGTCAATTTGGGCTCCCTATATATATATATATATATATATAGGCTCCCTAAGTACCGATATCCTTAAACATGATATATGAGTTGAGGCCAAAATAATTTAAATAAAGGGTGATTTTTTAAAAGTTATAGGAAATTTTTTCAAAAAAAAACTCATAAAATTCAGAAAAATGCATTAAATCTTTATTTAAATCGATATTACGGTCCATATAATTTAATGCTTGAAAATTATTTCATGTAAATGTTGACAGTGACTGCGCCTCATATGGTCCATCCGCTTAGTCTAATTTTGGCATACTCTTTCCAACATATCGGCCGGTATCTCACGAAAAAAATTTTAAATGATGTCTTCTAATGCGTCAATTGAAGCGGGCTTGTCTGTATAGAAATGAGCTTTAACATAGCCCCACAAAAAATAATCTAAATCGTTAAATCGCACGATCTATGCTGCCAACTGACCGGTCCCGAATGTGAAATAGAATGTTCATCGAACTCGCCACTCAATTTGATTTAACCGATTATGCTCCACGGTTATAACTTTTGAATATTTGCTGATTTGGTAATAAAACTGATTAGACATTCTTTTATTTCTTTCAGGTTCAACACGACATAACTACAGGTAGGTAATAATGGGTTGATTTTGAAATTTGAATTTAAGCATTAATTTGTGTAAAATATAAATTTCGAGTGCATATAGGACATATGTTTTTACGCATGTCCTTAAACTTTGGAAAAAACAGTTATGATAAAAGAGGATAGAAATATAAGAGGATTATAATTTCCTTCCAAATTTGACGGCAAATGTCAAGCTTATACACGTCGTTCATTTTTATACCCTCCACCAAAGGATGGGTGGTACACTATTATGTCATTGCATTTGTAACACATCGAAATATTCTTCTGAGACCCAACAAAGTATACAAATTCGTGATCGTCTTCACATTTCAAGTCGACTAAGCCATGTCCGTTTGTCTGTCAAAAACACGCTAACTTTCGAAAGAATAAAGCTAGGTGCTTGAAATTTTGTATGAATACTTGCTATTAGTGTAGGTCGGCTGGGATTGTTAACGGGCCATATCGGTCCATGTTTTGATATAGCTGCCATATAAACCGATCATGTATCTTGACTTCTTGAGCCTATAGACGGCGTAATTCTTGTCCGATTTTGCTGAAATTTTGTATGAGGTGTTTTGTCATGCCTTCCAACCACTGATCCAAATCGGTTCACAAATTGAACCATATACCTATCTCGGGTCTTGACTTCTTGGGCCTCTGGAGTGTACAATTATTATCCGATTTGGCTGTATTTTGCACGAAGTCATTTCTTTTTCTCGTCTCTTCCAACAATTATGCGAAGTATGGTCTAAATCGGAACAGAATTAGCTCCCATTTAAACCGATCTCCCAATATAATTCTTGAACTTATAAAGGGCGCAATTCTCATCCGATTTGGCTGAAATTTTGTATGAGATGTTTTGTTATTTTATAACTGTGCTTTGTATGGTTTAAATCGGTTCATAAATTGATATTCCTGCCATAATAACCGATCCCGGATCTTGTCTTCTTGAGACTTTAGTCCTCAATTATCCGATTTGGCTAAAACTTTGCAAGAAGTTTTTTGTTTTGACTTCCAACAATTGTGCCAAGTAAGGTCTATATCGGTACATAACATGATACAGCTCCCATATAAACCGATCTCCCGATTTGACTTTTTGAGACCTTTCAAGCCGTATTGTTTGTCCGATTTGTCTAAGATTTTGCACATAGTACTTTGTTATGACTTCCAACCAGTTGTTGGGTAAAGTACGGTTCGAATCGGTCTATAACCTGATATAGCTCCCATATAAACCGATCTACCGATTTGACTTCTTGAGTCCTTACAAGCCGCATTTATTGCATCTTTAAGCCAAATTGGCCAATATCCCGATATAGCTCCCATTTAAACCGATCATGCGATTTGACTTTGTGAGTACTAGAGGGCACACATTTTATTCTATTAGGATGAAATTTTGTATGTTGTGTTCTTTTACAATTTCTTACACTTGTAATAAAATCCATGTTGGGTTATGTTTAGGTACATGTACTTCTTGAGCCTTTAAATTGTGAATTTTTTACTGTTTATACCCTACACCACTTCTGTGGTACAGGGTATTATAACTTAGTGCATTTGTTTGTAACACCCAGAAGGAAGTGAGATAGACCCATTGATAAGTATACCGATCGACTGAGAATAACTTTCTGATTTGATGGACTATGTCCGTCTGTCTGTCCGTCCGTCTGTCCATGTTAATTTGTCTACAAAGTACAGGTCGCAGTTTTCATCCGATCGTATTTTTCGGTCTAGAGACGAAGCCTATTGAAATTGGAAAAAATCGGTTCAGATTTGGATATAGCTGTCATATATATGTTCGTCCGATTTGCAGTAATACTGCAATAAAATGGTCGTTTGTTAACCGGTTCTCTCGGATTTTTTCTTGACTCTCGACATTACTGGTGAATTTCATGGACATCGGTTCAGATTTAGATATAGCTCTCATATATATATCGCCCGATTTTTTACTCCTAAAGCCACTGCAAGCGCATTTATTGACCAATCTTCCCAAAACTTCGTACAACGCTCTATTCAACAACCGTGGAAGTATGTGCGAAGTTTGCTCGAAATCGGTTCAGACTTAGGTATAGCTCCCATATATATGTTCGTCCGATTTGCAGTAATATTGCAATAAAATGGACTTTTGTTAACCAATTCTCTCGAAATTCGGCAGGAAGGATTTTCTTATGACTCTCGATATTATTAGCGAATTTCATAGAAATGGACTTAGATTTAGATATAGCTGTCATATATGTATATCGCCAGATTTTCAACCCAAGAGCCGCTTCAAGCGCATTATTTGACCAATCTTGCCAAAATTTTGCACCACGCTTCCCTCAACGACTACCACATTATCTGAGAAGTTTGCTTGAAATCGGTTCAGAATTAGATATAGCTCCCATATATATTGTCATTTGTCAACCGTAGTTATTACAGTTTGAACATATTTGATCGCCGAGGTCCATCAAAATTGGTTCAGAATTGGAAATAGCTCCCACATTGTTCTCATAGGGTAGGTTTAGGGTATTATACAGTTGGCACTGCCCGACTTTTGCCCTTCCTTACTGGTTTTTTTTTTACTTTATGTTATTACTGCGACCATGTTCCCAATGTTTAATAAACTTCTTTCTAAAAACTTTACTAAATACACTTTGAATTATATACCATTCTTTAAAATCTGTATACCAATTCCAATTGTATTCAATGACAGTTTGTTCCAAAATTCAAACCATCTGAGAGAATTTCGATTTACCAGGTGAATGATCAGCTATTAGGTTTCCTTATGGATTCCTTTGTCCTTGCTCTTGTTGCCCCACCTTAATATGCTCTCCCTCATTCTCCTATACCATCGAGGGAGTGTCTATGTGTGTGTGGTGCAAAACGATTTCCTTAGTCAAATTCCTTTTCGACAGGCCTTTTTTCGATGATGAAACATTGCTGTCTGCCGTCGTTATGTTACCTTGTCTGTTTGAGATCATGATGATGATGGTGATGGCATGTTGCTTTTAGCATTTCAAGGATAAGATTCCTATGCTTCATTCTTTGCCACGTAACAACATGAAAAGTAAAAATAAATTTGAGTGGTATTTGCTTTTAAGCCTCTTGAAAATGTTTATGGCACACTCTTTACTATATAAAGGCATTGATTCATTTTCACTTATTTGGTTTTTTTTTTTGGATGTATGGCTAAGGATAGCTGAAATGTTGTCATCATCTCTAAAGATGGGTGATTATTCCTTATTATAGGCTCTGCGTTATTGTTTTTAGGTAATCACCATCAACACCCCAATGAGAGACATTCAAAAATCGTATATTTCATGGAATATCTATGGGGAGATGAAATATTAGTGTCATTGCAATGGCTTGGAGAAATTGGCGAAAGGAAAAACAATCATTTAAAGTCTTTCTATGGCTATGACAATGGAATTGGACAATAAAATCTAATCTATTAAAGACATCTGTTGTTATTTATGCTCAAGAGGTCATATTAATTTGTGGCTTCGGAAGTAACGATGCTGTGATCCTGTTGCGCAGTTGCGGGTTGTGATTTATTATGCCATCGACTGTAGGATGGGGGTATACTAACATCGTCATTGCTTTGTATCTCAGGGAAATAATGATGAAAATAAAATCTGGGATCCAACAAAGTACATATATTCGGTAATGACTTGAAATTCTAAATCTATTTAGACATGTCCGTCTGTCTGTCTCTAAGGAAATTGATGGGGGAAAAATACCCTTGGAGACCGGCAGCCTTGGCAACAGCATGTATGTAGGACAAGTCTACTTAAACATCCCTTCACTATGTAGTCCCTCTTCATAGAGGGTTTCCTCGCTGTCAAGGAATGCACAATGGTAGCATTTCTTGACATTGAGGGACTTTCAATAACGTTAAACCAACGTCAATGAGGAAGCTGGAGTTTCTAGACATCAATACTAACGTTATAAAGTTTATTAATAACTTACTTATTAAAAGACGCATTGCGGCAGGCTTGGCATCTGTACGCCAAAAATTTAACATTTGAAACATTTTTACAACAAACAAAATACTTTCACCACGAAGATATGCTTTTATTGTAACCGAGTAACTTTTCGCTTCAACATATTAAACGTTAGTCATAAACGTGGTATTATTGAACGTAGCTAACATGGTTTATTGTAAACCCTTTAGCAGCTTCGTCAAAAACTCTTTGATTACAAAAGTGCTTTGATAGCGGCAAATGATTATTCCTGTTCCGGATGAATAACTATTCTCTTGTGTATCTCCTACTAGAGATAAAGGTTGGGTATTTAAGCGTATAGATTAGTGGTTGGCAAAAATACTCACTCTATTTGCTCATTATTTTGTACGTACACAAGAAAATAATCCCAAGCAGACCCATAAGCTTGCAAATAATTGCAATTGTGTGCTCGTCACTCATATAGACACATTCTGAAACACAATATTTTTTTCCTTTTTTCTTCCGACTGAGCAAAAAGCAGAATATTGAGCAGCTCGAACGAGTGCGGCTGGTAAACTCGGAAAGTGTCAATTTTTAAAGTTCCGGTACAAAAATGCTGCTATGTCCAATGACAAAAGTCATTAGAGCAACACACAAATGGCTGCCAGGTGGAAGAAAACATAACAAAAATTACAAATGCACATACATTGTTTGCTAACATCAACGCAATAAAGAAATATCCATGACAAAGTGGGTATTTAAATGTGCGAAAACAACAACAACCATTTTTTTGTTTTATTTATAGCATAACGAATATAGCAGATCATAATACAAAACCATAATGGAATTATGCGAAAATGGAAGGCTTTTAACATAACATAACTCTGAAATTTCTGAAAATTTAGTTGCCCACAGTGGCACCTAGTTCCTTGAGAAGAGAGAATGTTCCATTTACTGAAAGCGCAAATACCTGGCACAGGGAATTGAACTTCAAAACATTTTTGAAAGGGCAAGAAAGGCAACTCTTGCCCTATACACCTGCAAGAGAGCCATGGGCAAAAGTTCAATGTTAAAACTGCGTGTCATGCACTGGGTATATACTGAAGTTTTGCAAATTTGCCCATGAACATTCCATTAAGGAACAGGGACACACATTAATGAGTTCTGTCCGAATCAAATTTTAAGCTCATTAATAAGGGGCCTGCTTTGTATAGTAAGAGTCAGACCGACGTGCCGCAGTGCGACACCAATTTTGGGGAGAAATTTTTAGAAATGGCTGCCATACCATTGTCGCCAGCACTAGGAGGTGACAACTACCGCTGAAAAATTTTCTGATGTTCTTGCCAGGATTCGAATCCATTCAGCCATTCAGCGTCATAGGCGGACATGCTAACCTCTGCGCTACGGTGTCCTCCATACTCCACTTGACAGACCTATAATGCTATATGGTATTGAGGTCTGGTGGACGGCGTTTCAAAAGTCCATCGACTATTCAATTATCAATCAGATCCAAAGAATGGCTTGTTTGTGCATCATAGGCGCGCTGGGGACGACATCATCTGATGCGCTGAATTTAATGCTACAGCTAATGTTTGTGGATATTGTGGCTAGACAAATTGCTGCGACCACTTCTGTGAGGCTAAGGGAGCTTTCTCTTTGGTCATGGCTGAACATGGCTGTGCTATCTTTGATACAATATCCGATGTCCCAGGCATTGTGGATTACACATTTCCGGAACCACTTTGGTACCACTATTCCTGATATAGATAGAACTACAATATTCCTTGTAAGAGAAGTTACATGGACTTCTGTACGAATGTTATCAAATTAGTCGACCAGGTGGGTTTTGGAGGTGCTCTGAAGAACTTTACTTTACTTTAATTGGCTATGACAGAATATTTGTTCCACTAGCCGAACTTAGAATAGCGTTCCAAGCGCCTCGATCTTCTGCGCTCATTCTAAAATATCTGACACCAAATTTCGAGGTGTCTCCCACAACTTGATCTTTCCATCGGGCTTTTGCACTGCACTGATAGTCAAAAGGAGTTCCACTTTAAGTTCTCATTTCTTTCAGAACTTGCCTGATTTAGCGGATGTGAAACTTTGCAAGTTGTTGGGGTTTTTAAAGCGGACTGGATGGTAGAGCCGGCAAAATATCGATGGCACTATCGATACTATCGATATTTTATTTTTTGTCTGTATATCGATTGGTATTCTGCCTATCGATAATATCGGCAAAGTTAAAATTTTGGTAAAATTTAACAAAAATAAGCGATCCGACAATGAATGTGTCTTTTAAGATACATTGCGCCTATAGAGGGCGCTATTTTCATCTGATTTGGCTTTAATTTTGTACAATGATTTCTCTCATGAAGTCTAACTGATTTTATCAAATTTGGTTTTATTCGATCTATGCATTGATTTGCTTCTATATAAATCGACCACTTGATTTCTAATTCTAATGTTCTATTGATGGGAAATTTTCTAGGTGATGGGAAATTAATGATAGTATCGATTCTATCGATATTTATTATGATAAATATTTACTATGATAAATATCGAAAATATCGAATATTGAGAATATCGATAGTTTGACAGCTCTACTGGATGTTTCAACGATAGGAACTAGAAGGCATTTTCCTTCTCCTGTTGCTATGGTATAACAATAGACGATAACGTCTAAGTAACTCGGATGGCAGAGTGCTACTTAAACCAACTAACACACACAAAGATAGCCATGTCCGTCCGTCTGTTTGTCTGTCAAGCTAACTTTCGAAGGAGTTAAGCTAGATGCTGAAAATTTTACACAAGTACTTCTTATAAGTGCAGGTCGGTTGGGATTATAAATGGGCCAAATCGGTCAATGTCTTGATATATTGGGTTGCCCAAAAAGTAATTGCGGATTTTTTAAAAGAAAGTAAATGCATTTTTAATAAAACTTAGAATGAACTTTAATCAAATATACTTTTTTTACACATTTTTTCTAAAGCAAGCTAAAAGTAACAGCTGATAACTGACAGAAGAAAGAAAAAATTTGTGAAAAAATTTGTCAATGCCGACTATATGAAAAATCCGCAATTACTTTTTGGGCAACCCAATAGCTGCCATTATGAACCGATCTCCCGATTTGTCTTTTTGAGCATCTAGAGGGCGCAATTAATAACTGATTTAGCTGAACATTTGCAGGAGTTGTTTTGTTATGACTTCCAATACCGTGCCAGGTATGATCCAAATCAACCCATAATCTGATATAGCTGCCTTATAGGCCGATCTTCAGATTTGACTTTTTGAACCTCTGGAGGGCGTAACTAGTATTCGATTTGGCTGAAATTATAAACGTAGTTTTTTCGTAGGACTTTTTGTATGAACTTCTTATTAGTGCAGGTCGGTTGGGATTATAAATGGGCCAAACCGGTCCACCTAATATGATTTATTGAGCCTCTAGAGGGCGTAAGTATTATCTTATGTGGTTTAAATTTTGAACGTATGGTTTTGCTTCGACTTTAAAAAGCCGTAACCTGATATATTGGTTGCCCAAAAAGTAATTGCGGATTTTTTTGAAATAAAGTAAATGCATTTTTAATAGAACTTTAATCAAATATACTTTTTTACACTTTTTTCTAAAGCAAGCTAAAAGTAACAGCTGATAACTGCAATTACAGAGTCACAAGCTGTGAAAAAATTTGTCAAAGCCGACTATAAAAAATCCGCAATTACTTTTTGGGCAACCCAATAGATGTCTTATAAACCGATCTCTCTATCTGATTTCTGAGTTCTTGAGCCTCTAGATGGCGCAATTTATGTGCGATTTGGCTGAAAATTTGCACGACCTATTTTGTTATGACTTCCAACAAGCGTGCTGAGCTTGATTCAAATCGGCCCAAAACCTGATATGGCACTCATATAAACCGATCTCCCGATTTTACTTCTTGAGCCTCTCGAGGGTGCAATTACCATCCTATTGGGCTGGTAATTGTCATTTTGTATGACTTCTTGAATGTACTTCTTATTAATGTAGGTCGGTTGGGATTGTGGATCAAATTGGTTCATGTTTTGATGTAGCTGCCCTATAAACCGATGTCCTGAGTTGACTTCTTGAGCCTCTAGAGGGAGCAATTACTGTCCGATTTCGCCAAAATTTTGCACAGAGATGTTTTGTTATGACTTCCAATAAGCGTGCTAAGCATGAAGACAAATCGGTCCATTACCTTATATAGCTGCCATATAATCCGATTCCCTGATTTTGATTCATGAGCCTCCTGTGATTACTTGTTGTTGTTTCTATCGCTTTATTAACGAGCTGTACAAATGAATGAGTGTTAGCACCTCTAATACTAATCTGTATGCTGTCAATATCCCATATGCTCTATAAGATGTTATGGTCTCTTTAAGACCAGTTTTATGGGATATTTACTTTATTATCATTGTTTAACTGGCTGATGGGATTATAAAAACATTTTGGCAAACATTAAGAAATTAATGATTTTTATCGCATTTTGCACACATACGTACATAAGCGGTGCAAAACTTTTCACATTTCCTTTAGAAAGTTATGCAGGAGAAAAATGCCATCATCAATGCTTTGCAATGCTTTTGTTGTAACACCCAAATGTGTTATCTCGAGTCATGTGTATATGGAGCACAGTGGGGGAAGAATTTAAGCAAGTATAGAGCAACGAGAACGAACTCTAATAGGGAAAAATTCGTAATACTACCATTATGGCAGTGTAATCTTTTCTTGTAAGCTAATAGTCATATCGGGGCACAGTGTTTTCGAATCAAAAAAAAAAATGGTATTCGCTTCATTGTAAAATAGTTTTTAGACCGTGAGTAGTGAAGAGTGTCGTCAGTTTTGATTTTCTCGTGAGTCGTAATTATTTCGTGAGTGTCTCATGTGTCTTGATTGTCTCAAGAGTCATGAGTCGTGATTTTCTCGTGAGTATTTCGTGAGTCGTGATTATCCCGTGAGTCGTGCGTGAGCGTGGGTGAATCGGCATAACAAAATCATGCATGAGTGTGCGTGAGTAACCTTTTTTTACTCGTGAGTGAAAAATCATTCACGTGCACATCTCCAACATACATATATATTAATTCTAACATTTGGATTATTCCAATGTAAAAATTTTTAGTGCTGAAACTAGCGCATTTTCCGTGCACCAGCGTAAGCAGGTGCTTACTCCTCCGTATACAGAGTTGCTCTCCTATATGGAAACATTGTTTTTTGTGTTTTGGCTCGACCATTGACGCATGATGGAGGCCAACGTGACGCATAGGTTAGCATGTCCGCCTATGACGCCGAAAGCCTGGGTTCAAATCCCGGCGTGAAAATCAGACAAATTTTCAGCAGTATTCTGCCATGTTAAATTTTCTCTACCAAGTGGTGTCGCTATGCGGCTCCCAGTTCGGATTCGGCATAAAAAAGGAGGCTACTTATCATTGAGCTTAAACACGGACTGCACTCATTGATACGAGAGAAGTATCCCTTGCTTCTTAATGAAATGTTCATAATAGAACATGTAACGATTTTAAACGAACATGAGAGTGGTATTGATTTCCCATTCTCCATTCCGCTTGTGATTCTACAAGATCTAAATTGTATATATAGTGGAAAGTCATTTAAGTGGGACATTGCCTTATTATTTGACCAGTGAATTCAGTGCACAAGTAGCCCAGGGGGGTTTGAACCTTGCCTTACAGAGCTGCTAAAAATTCAGATAGTTTGTTGATGGGTTTATTCACTCCTCTATCTCGTATTATCTTCTCTAGGAGAATTTAAATGGGACACGATAAGCCATCACCCTGTCTAAAATCCCAATTGATATTGAACGGTTTTTAAAGAGGACAAGTGGCAGGAAATGTAGTTCTACAGAGTCGTATAAATTTCTTAGGGATACCAAACTCAGACAAGTCTTGAAATACCTTTGAACGTGTAAGGCTATCGAAAGCAGCTTTGTAGGCGACGAAGACATGGTAAGTTGTTGTAGCAGTGTGTTGTGTTCTGCTTTCCGTCGAATATCAAGTTGCAAGAAATATGTAACTAAGGTGTGGTGCGTCCGTAGATATCTGGGTCTGAGACAAGGGGGTCTGACAGGGCAGTTAAACCTATAATGTGTGTCGTGTGGTGCCGGGTCACACTCGGGACATACATCCTGCACGTTGGCATCAATGCTTGCTCTGAAGGAGTTGAGGCGGCTGCATCTGCCGGATCGTAATTAAGCCAGAACTACTCTGGTTTGCCAGGGGAAGTTATTTTTTCTTGAGGCGCAATGGGAGGCGGTCGTTATCCAAGGACCACATTCATTCGGTAGCTATTCCCTGCATCTTCTACCGTGTGTGCATGAATGTTGTCAAGACCCGCTTTATATGCCGCTTCATCTAGAGGTTCTCTCTTGTAGCGCTTAAACTCACGCTGTAGATCATGTGGATCCACTTTAAGGCTTCTGGGCGGTGGATAGGTATCCAAGATGATGATTTGGATGGTCTCTGCGATAACAGCCCAGAAAGTATTGCCTAGGCAGCATGTAGTTATGTCTTCACACTGGTATGATCTTTGTCTCCTGAAGGAGCTGGTCCACAAGAGAACTGAGGAGACAGCCCGTCGCAGTTCGGAGGGTGGCATACTGACAGATCTGAATATTATTCCACTCCGTGTCACAGAGCTGACGAGTCCACAATGGCGCTGCATAATTTACCACAGACCGGCCAATTGCTTTGTACGTGGTCAACAAGCCTTCTTTGTCTGCACTCCAAGTGCTGCCGGCACGTTACTGTTTTTAAATGGTGATTTTTTTGAGGTTAGGATTTTCATGCATTAGTATTTGACAGATCACGTGGGATTTCAGACATGGTGTCAAAGAGAAAGATGCTCAGTATGCTTTGACATTTCATCATGAATAGACTTACTAACGAGCAACGCTTGCAAATCATTGAATTTTATTACCAAAATCAGTGTTCGGTTCGAAATGTGTTCATTTACCGTTCAGCGATGAGGCTCATTTCTGGTTGAATGGCTACGTAAATAAGCAAAATTGCCGCATTTGGAGTGAAGAGCAACCAGAAGCCGTTCAAGAACTGCCCATGCATCCCGAAAAATGCACTGTTTGGTGTGGTTTGTACGCTGGTGGAATCATTGGACCGTATTTTTTCAAAGATGCTGTTGGACGCAACGTTACGGTAAATGAACACATTTCGAACCGAACACTGATGTTGGTAATAAAATTCAATGATTTGCAAGCGTTGCTCGTTAGTAAGTCTATTCATGATGAAATGTCAAAGCATACTGAGCATCTTTCTCTTTGACACCATGTCTGAAATCCCACGTGATCTGTCAAATACTAATGCATGAAAATCCTAACCTCAAAAAAATCACCCTTTACTTTTGATCTTGTTTCTACTTTTGGCTTTATCACAAATTGCTGTGGCATGTGGGGAGAATGTGTAAGAGCTGTCAAATGTGACGTCAAGTATTTTGGTACACTTAATAGTCGGAATCATATCTCCATCGACCATAACAGTCAGCTCGGCTTTCACCTCACACATATTTGCAGTGAACAATGTGACTAAAGATTTGGTGGCAGATTTTTTGCAGCGAAATATGAGGCAAGTTCGTTGAGGTAGATGTTCAGCCTATCGCAGATGTCAAAAATGGGTGGAGGACCTGATGCCATGATCGTACAATCGTCCACATACGATACTTTCTTTATGACGTCTGGAGGGAATTGAATGGAGGATAGGTAGAGGTTAAACAGTGTCCGAGATATCCCTCACCTTGCTAAACTACCTGTTTCACTCTATAATGTTTCGATTTCTGATCCCTAAATTCCACAAATGACTGGCTACCACAAAGATAATTCCCGACTCAGCGTTTCAGGCCTGGCTGGAGGGACGTGTTGGCTATGTCCTCAAATAGTTTGGCATATCTGACCGTGTCGAATGCCGTCGATAGGTCCAGTGGCACGAGGACCGTCCTATCACATGGCCTGGACTGATTGAATCCACGGCAAATGTGTGTGATAATGGCATGCAAAGCTTTTGTTGTGCTGTACAATCTTCGAAATCCAAGGAGATTTATTCCTCCATAGTTGTCATATGCTGTCTTGTCTTCAATCTTGTGTAAGGGGCATAGTTTTCTGAGGCTCCAATTAACTAGACAGATAGCGTAGACAAGGTAAAGTTAGGTTTGAGTGACAGTCTGCCATCAGACTCGCTTAGACGTTTTCGTTCATTGGTATACCACAGTAACAGAATAAGGAAGATGTCACCTAATTCCTACCGCTGAACCATTCAGATCGCTTTTGAAAACCCAACAACTTGCGCATGTTCACATCCGCAAAATCAGACAAGTTCTTAATGAAATGAGAACCTTAAGTGGAACTTCTTCTGTCTGCAGAACACACACACAGCAGATGTTCTATGGTCTTTTCTTCCTTGACATCCTCATAGCTTCTGCAAAAGTCGTTACTTGCAGCCATCAGTCTGTCAAGAATGTCAAGAATAAATTTCATTTTATTGATTACAGAAAAGGAATTGCCAGACATACAGGCGGAATGGACACACCATTTGGGGACGTCTTGGTTAGGGCCCCATTATCAACGCCATCGTGTTCACTGGGCCTCCTGTATGTCGGCTCACAGTTCCTAGCTTGCTTGCCTCTGGTACATGAGCTTAGAATACACAGGGATTACCTATGAAATCTAAGTGTACTACAACAATACAGCAACTGCTGGCTGCTGTACAATATCTCTTCTTTTGCATATTCATAATGAGGCCAGAAATTTATATATCAGCCCTCGTACATTATCGTTTTCATCGGAGATCTAATAGAAATCATAGAAAAAAATCTAAGTGACATTGAATACTATGAAATTATTTACTCTAAATGTATTTTACACCCATTGTTAAACATTAAAAGCTTTGTGTTATCCCACAAAAAAGGACGAAACAAATTCCATACCATAATCGTACCATAGCCACAGCAACGAGAATGTAGTAATAAAATATAATTAAATTTTACTTGACTTTACTCATATGGGCCCATTTGTTCTTGTGTGTTGGCAATAAAGCCATTCTTGGAATAGAGTCATAGAAGGTAATAACAATAAATGCCAAACACTGCCGGTAACAATTTGGCTAAAACACATATGTATAACAACCAAGTGTTAATAAAATAATAACTGGGCCGAAACATTAAAGGCATATTAACGATATGGTCATGTATTAATTGTTTGTACTTTATAAATTTTTTTGGAAAGGAATTTTATTATTAGAAAAAAATTAATAAAAATTCTTTAAACCATTTTAGACCACTACCCTTACTTGTGGTGCAATCGCTTTGAAACTTTTCATGTAAAAAGCTGTCGGTTCCTTAAATAAATAGAAGATACACTCGGTGTTTTTATGTAGTACTAGCTGGCCTGGTGAGCTTCGCTATGAGGGTTTGCGGTGTACTTTTATTAGAATCCCATATTGTCCCGTTCTGTATATATGTTTGTCCATTTGCGGCATGATTTTGGGGTGGGGTCAATTTCCGGTAATTGATCAATGTTTTTATATAATTTTCGTATTCTGCTCTGAAATACCTTTCGTTTTAGTCCCATATTGTCTCGTTCGGTTTACATGTCCAATTGGTGCATAATTATGGGGTGGGGCCGCCCGCCTGGGGATAGATCCCAAACTTTTGTATAAGGTTTGTATTCTATTCTTAAGTACCTTTCATTTGAATCCCATATTGTCCCGTTTGGCCTACATGTCCGTTTGGGGGTGATTTTTGGGGTCGAGCGGCTCCCTTTGAGACTTGACTCCAAATTTTTATATAAGTTTCATATTCTTCTTGCACTAATCTTTAATTTCATATCCACGCTGTCCCAATTGGTAAACATGTCCGTTTGGATGGGTTTTGGGGTAGGGCTTTCCCCACGATTATTTGACCCCAAAGTTTTATACCAATTTTGTGTTCTTGGCTTATCATAAGGTGGCCGACACGGGATAACTATGAGCACCACACATGCTGGTACTTTGGGCTCCGACTTGTGTGGTGTCCATCGTTACCATGGGAGCGTCCACAGGTTGCCGATGGTGGAAAGTTGCGTTTTTATGCGGAATAGCTGAAAATGTGGCCGCGGGCAGTCAGCGATTTTCGAGAAGAGAGTCTCAGTGAGGAGACAGGTGGCACTGGCTCTTAATTAAATACTGAGTGCCAATGATACTCGAGATGACAAGGCGAGTTATTGGCGCCTTAAAATAACCAATGTCCAACATCCGCGTCTGTTCCCAGGTTAGGGACGGCAGGAGGCGAGCGTCGGATCTTGGAGCAAGCGGCTCGCTACAACGAGGGATACATGTGCAATCCCACAAAACCCGAGCGGTTGGGGCGCTGGGCCAGTAACCCGCCCCCGGAAAACTGAGTACTACTATGAGAAACAAAGGAACCCCCTCATCGTTGACAACCCACGCAAATGAAAAAAGTACCTTGCTTTGCGGATCTGCACCTGGAATGTCCGCACCCTTTATAGAGAAAGTGCAGTATACGCGCTGGCGGATGTATTAGAGAAGTACAAGGCAGATATTACTGCCTTATAGGAAGTGCGATGGACTGGAAATGGCGTCACTACAACACCAAACGGTGACGAACTATACTATAGCTGCCATAACACGAGGCATGAATTTGACTGTGGATTTGTGGTTAGTCGGTGACTGAAACACCTTGTCTCAAGTTTTACTCCGGTGGATGAGAGGCTAGCCACAATTCGCATAAATGCCAAATTCTTCAACGTTAGCCTTATTTGTGCCCATGCCCCGACGGAACGCAAGGAAGAGCAGACCAAATATATTTTCTACGAACGCCTAGAGAGAGAATATGACCGCTGCCACGCCCATATTATTAAAATCGTTCAGGGAGATTTTATGCGAAGATAGGGAAGGAAGAAATTTTTGGTCCTACAGTCGGAAAGTTTAGCCTCCACGAGATAACGTCCAGTAACGGGACACATAGGACTACGAGCTCACTTATGTAAGATCGGTACGGCAAGTGATAGCATGAAGATGATGAGACGTGGGAGCATTTCCTTTATTATTGCCCGGCACTTAGGTGTGAACACAATACCAGACATGAACCAACTTTGGGGAGTGGTATTGAAAACAATTAAAGATTTTGTAAATAGCACGGAATTCCTAATTTAAAATTTTCTTTTTAGAGATTACTTTATAGTTTTTAGAGCTCACAAC
>NC_081554.1:52922108-52994608 GCF_963082655.1 Stomoxys calcitrans | reverse complement strand
ACTGACTGCTAGCAGTTACTGGAGTTTATTACCTTTTGCTAGTTTCTCGCCTCAATGGTTGGTAGTCGATTGTGTAACATGGCATGTAGATAATTTATTTACTTAAGTTAATGATATGCAATTGTTTATTTTATGCAACCCTTGGTGCAAAAAACAAAACAAAAACAACAACAGCAATCATTTACAATTGAAAACAATGAGGAAAACATGCTTTCATAGAAATGTACTATTGATGGTGGGAGAAAAATACACTAAAAGAAGGTGCTATGAGCTTATCTCACTTTTTTTTTTTTTGGGTTACCTTATGTACCCCAATAAAGACTGTAAATTTCAATGAGACATGCGTTTGGTTTATTTCATTGTTAGGAAAGACATATCTCTAATGAATTCATTAAAGTTTTAATATCCCTAGAGGAATCACTGAAAAACAATGTCTAAGGATGGATATATAAATCTTCACTATTCGGCGGCACTAAATGACCTTCTGATGGCAATAGGATTTTACGTTATTCTCATCCACGAACTATGGATATGAGGAGTAGTGACTCGTTCGTTCAATATGGCGAATGCCACAATGCACCACATTGTCACTGGTATGTCTATAAGGATGAGCTAAGAAAATACAAGAGCGAGCTGAAAAATTCTCAGAACAAATCCTAATTGGAATTTGGCAGCTTTATGGTTGCATCCGAGGCTTCTGGACTACAGAAGGTCCATGCTTTCAAAGCTTTTACGGTAGGCTACATTCAGAAGTCAGAGAATATGGTCTAATAAGTAAACACTCCTGGATACTCATTCGCTCCATCGGCGGTCACAGCTACCAATCACGTTGTTTGAGAATTCACAACGTAAGTGCAGCTTACAACTCGTGTTTTTACCGACTCGGAACAAAAGTCAAGACAAATGATGGTCATATCGACAAAAGTGACATGCGGTCATAACACCCAAAGGACATAACGTCAAACATTTTTTGGTCGTTATTGGATTGAGTTGGTAACTAATCCTGCAACCGTGTCAGCTAACCCTGTAAACCAACAGCTTAAAGTAAAGGCACCTGGTGATCGGATGTCTTAGCAACACCTTCACCAAGAGCAAGAAATAGCCCTTTATGACCTAGTCGGCTGCCTAGAGGTGCTTTAAGGCAGGCTTGGGATCTGCGGAGTCACAAAAATGGGTCATTTGAGGGACGCAAAATACCTGGGTGGTTTGCCGGATAGAAAATTTTAACTTACTCTTGCCTTAGATTCCCGTAAGAGAACCATTGACAAAAGATGGGTGTTTAAGATTATTGTCATGCACCGGCTGTATACTGCTGTCTGGTGGACGGCTCTTCAAATGTCCACCTTCGATTCTATACTCAGCCGAAACCAAAGGATGGTTTGCTTGTGCGTCACAGCTGCCCTGAGAACGACATCATCTGATGCACTGAATTTGATGCTACACATAATGCCTCTGGACATTGTGGCTAGACAAATTGCTGCCACCACCGCTGTGAGAATAAGGGAGCATTCTCTTTTTCATGTTGCGGTTAGAGATAAGGTGTTGTTCTTAATACTAATCTAGATGTTCCAGATAGTGTCGATTACATACTACATAAGGTCCTATATTGTGAAAAGTACTGTACCACTATACCGGATAGAACCAATTGGAACTACATGCGCATGGTTCCAGACTAGATGAACAGTAGGGCTTTAGGATATATTCCGAAGAAGTAGGAATGGTCATATCGAGAATACTGTAGTGTTTCTCCAGCGGTGGTCCATGCAATTGTCATAATTATCTCCTCAGACAGCCAGGCGCAGGCATTAAGTCTCTGGGGAACGTATATCTGAATTCAATAACCGCCATCTCAATGAGATGACCGAACAGAGCCACCGTGGTGTCCCATGGATTTGAATAGCAGATAAGCTTACGAGACTAGGAACTAAACGCTTGAAAATTATTGAATTTCATTTTTAAAAACGTGCGCACTGTTGAGAAAGTTCATCGCACGCTTCTTCCATTCCATTGACGAAGCTCATTTTTGGCTCAATGGGTACTTAAATAATCAAAATTGTCAATTTTCGGGTGAAGATGAGCCAGAAGCATTGCAACAGCTACTAATGCATCCAGAAAAAGTCAAATCGGGAGATCGGTTTATATGGGAGCAATATCAGGTTACAGACCGATTTGGCCGGACTTAACACAGTTGTTGGAAGTCATAACAAAACACTGTATGCAAAACTTCAGCCAAATCGGACAAAAAATGCGGCTTGAAAAGGCTCTGGAAGTCAAATAGGGCGATTGGTTTATATGGGAGCTATACCAGTTTGTAGACTGATTTGAACCGTGTTGGAAGTCCTAAAGGAAGTGGAAAACTTCAGCCAAATCGGAGAAAAATTGCGGCTTCCAGGTGCTCAAGAACTCAAATCTGTGTATAATAAACCTATCTCTTATATGGGAGCTATATATAAATCTAAACCGATATGGCCCATTTGTAATCCTCAACGCTATTAAGTATCTGTGCAAAATTTAAAGCGGCTAGCTCTACGAGTTCGACCTCTACCGTGATTTCGACAGACGGACGGTAGGACAGACAGACGGACGGACATGGCTAGATCGATTAAGAACGACGAGACGATCAAGAATATATATACTTTATGGGGTCTTAGATGAATATTTCGAGGTGTTACAAACGAAATTATTAGATTAGTATACCCCTATCCTATGGTGGTGGGTATAAAAATTGACAAAGCCATCCAACATCCAACATGTTAGAGGTAAGATCGATCCGTGGAGCGAATATGGATTGGGATCATTACCTTGTTAAAAGCTGCAAACACAACAGATGACAAAGGTATACACCACTCGACTAACCCTGCTGCTTAATGAAAGCGCTCCTTTTTGTGATGATATAACGGCGCAGTGGCAAACCATTGCCCACCCCACGGAAAATGCCGTAAAATCCACTAATAAGACAAATGTTCTGTCATAGCCAATTAAAGTAATGTTATACCAAGACTTGACTTCTTTGGCATCTGAATTAGTGAGGTCTTGTTCTGCGAAGCACTACAGCCGGCAGTGTTAGCCTACACCTCTTTGGTGAAGTTATCGTAGAAAGCATCTACCCTAACTGGAAGCTTGCACGAGGGAGTGTCACTGAACTATTCCTTATTATACCCTCCACGATAGGATGGGAGTATACTAATTTCGTCATTCTGTTTGTAACTCCTCGAAATATTCGTCTCAGACCCCATAAAGTATATATATTCTTGATCTTCATGACATTTTATGCCGATCTAGCCATGCCCGTCCGTCTGTCCGTCCGTTCGTCTGTCTGTCTGTCCGTCCATCCGTCTGTCCGTCCGTCCGTCCGTCTGGCTGTCCGTCCGTCTGTCCGTCCGTTCGTCTGTCCGTCCGTCTGTCCGTCCGTCTGTCCGTCCGTCCGTCTGTCCGTCCGTCCGTCCGTCCGTTTGTCTGTCTGTCCGTCCGTCCGTATGTCCGTCCGTCCGTCTGTCCGTCCGTCTGTCCGTCCGTCTGTCCGTCTGTCCGTCCGCCCGTCTGTCCGTCTGTCCGTCCGTCCGTCTGTCCGTCTGTCCGTCCGTTCGTCCGTTCGTCCGTCTGTTTGTCTGTCCGTCCGTCTGTCCGTCCGTCTGTCCGTCCGGCCGTCTGTCCGTCCGTCTGTCCATCCGTACGTTCTTCGGTCGAAAGCACGCTAACTTTCGAAGAAACAACGCTAGCCGCTTGCAATTTTGCACAAATACTTCTTATGGGTGTAGGTCGGTTGGAATTGTAAATGGACCAAATCGGTCCATGTTTTTATACAGCTGCTATATAAACCGATCTTGGGTTTTGACTTCTTGAGCCTTTAGATGGCGCAATTCTCGCCCGATTTGACTGAAATTGTGCATGAGGTGTTTTGTTATGACTTTCAATAACTGTGCTAAGTATGGCGCAAATCGGTACATAACCTGATATAGCTGTCATATAAACTGATCTTGCATCTTGAATTCTTGAACCAATAGGGGACGCAATTCTCATCCGATTTGGTTAAAATTTGGCATAAAGTGTTTTGGTATCACTTCCAACAACGGTGCTAAGTATGGCTTAAATCGGTCTATAACCTGATATAGCTGTCATATAAACCGATCTGGGATCTTGAATTTTTGAGCCTCTAAAGGGTGTAATTCTTATTCGATTTGCCAGAAAATTTGTACAAGAGCTTCTCTCATGACCTTCAATATATGTGCCTAATATGGTCAGAATCGATCAATAGCTTGAGACAGCTCCCATAAAAACCTATCTTCCGATTTTGCTTCTTGACCCCCTACAAGGCGCAATTCTTATCCGATTGAACTGAAATATTACACAGTGACTTCTACAATGTCCTATCGGAGTTAAAACATGCCTTCAGGTTGAGGAACGCCAGGATCGCGACTCCGTAAATCTGGGGACGATCTTCTATGACGATCTTCTACACTCTGTTCCAAAGATCAACATCCAAAGATCAGCCACGGTACTTTGTACCTTTTAAACAGTTTTGAGAGTTTCAGCTGTCCAGAGTCTGGTCTATTGGAAATCGGCAGCAGAAATCTATAATTGGAAATCGGCAGCACCACCACCGTAAACCATTGCTGTTCTGTTCCCGGCGTAAGGCCCAACTCCTTCGTAATGAAATGCGACAGACGTAGAGCGTATCCATTCCCCTCTGATGCATACATCGTGCAGATTTCCGATTTCGCCAAAAATCATCAATAATATGAAGAATCGAAAAATAATCCCTTGAGAGCTATATCAGATGGGAGCTATATCAGTTTATATAGACTTAGTTTAAATTACTTAGAAAATGTTTGGAAAGTGATGCATGTAATGTTTAGGTTAGATGGATAGCCCGCCATAAAGGCGAGTTCACGTTAATTATCAATACACCAAATTGTAAAAATAACACAACAAACCACTGTTACAAAATGGTAGCTAATCCCAAGTCCCGCGAACTTGTCACCAAGATAAGGTTTTATTACAATTGTATGAAAAAAATAATAATAGTTGGTTTATTAAACATGTGTCTGGTTGGCACATAAGCTCTTAAACTCGCATTATCACCCAAGTAATTGATTTGCTAACACTCTTGACTTATATCATTTCCCACCCAATGACTGTAGCTCATTTGAATTTCGTTATTGCCTTAGCAGCTCATCCTCATTGCATGACTATAGCATTTTACCATTGCATTTCCTATGAAATGTTGGAATGTCACATAACAAAAAAAACGAAAAAAAAAAAACGCAGAAACACCAGAACATGATTTTGTCAAAGTTATTTCATCTGTGGGAATTCTGCTATGGCTTTGTCTAGTGACTGCGATGATCTTTGTCTGATAATTTGTTGTAGTTGAGCACGATATTCTGCAACACTTTATTAGCATACATTAAGTCCATAGTATTTAAATGAGAGATTTCCATTTTTTTTTCTACTCCCCGATTGGCCATATAGAGACAGAGTGCAGCACAAATATGTGCATTCGATTAAATGCAATTATCGACATGTGGTGTTATGTCTGGATGATGATGATGGTGATGGCGATGACGATGACTATGATGATGATGATATTACAATGAATTGCAGTTAGATTTAATTTTTTTTTAATTTTATTATGTTAACAGTTATTAAATAAACGTGCAAAAATTATCAATTGCTTGGAAAATAATTAAATAAACACCTCATAATACATGCAAATATCGCATTGGGGTAGGAATAAACATTTCAAATAGGGTTAAAGCAATAACAACTTTTTTTTTTTTTTTTGCATATGTCTGATGTAACTTTTCAAGCAATAAAATTTAAAATTAATTAAAAATGCAAAGAATATGTTAAGTCATTTCAATGGAAACTTTAACGGCATATTCATTTTTCTGTTCGCAGGAAAAGAGTTTGATCAGCACTTTTATGAAGAAACGAAAGAAATGAATGACAGAATGATAAAATCTTAGCCTTTGTCTGTTTTAAGATATAAAAATTTCAGAAAACTTTTTTTTTTATTTCTTGGAGTTTTAATTTCAAAATTTTTCCCTCCTTCCTTAGTACTAATGAGACTTATTTTAGACCATTGTACTAGAGATCTAAAAGTTGGCTTTCTATTAATCAACTTATTGCGTAATAAAGTCGAAAATTCTATGTCGACTTTCACTGTTTAAAAAATTGGAATATCGACTTTGAAGTTGAAAAGTCGTAAAAAGTTGGAAATTGGAAGGTTCAAGCGGTTGGATGGTCATCTCATCCCTAACATCCCTAAAGTCGGACATATCTTTCTTTAATTGGCTATGACCAAACATTTGTTCCGCAAGCCCAATGTAGAATAGCGTTCCCAGCGTAATCTATGACACCAAGTTTCGAGGTGTCTCCCACCAGTTAATCTTCCCATCGGGCTTCTATTGGGTTGCCCAAAAAGTAATTGCGGATTTTTTAAAATAAAGTAAATGCATTTTTAATAAAACTTAGAATGAACTTTAATCAAATGTAATTTTTTTACACTTTTTTTCTAAAGCAAGCTAAAAGTCATAGCTGATAACTGACAGAAGAAAGAATGCAATTACAGAGTCACAAGCTGTGAAAAAATTTGTCAACGCCGACTATATGAAAAATCCGCAATTACTTTTTGGGCAACCCAATTGTTGTGTCCCGGTTTGCGTGTCAAAAGTGTTTGCCTTCAAAAGACTTCTTTGATGGAGCTTCTTTCATCCATTCTGACAACACGACCTAGCCAACGCAGCCATGGTATTTTGATAGTCGTCCTGGTTTGCGTGTACCACCGTGTTTGCCTTCAAAAGACTTCTTTGATGGAGCTTCTTTCATCCATTCTGACAATATGACCTAGCCAACGCAGCCATGGTATTTTGATACGAGTAACCATGCTATCGTCGTCATATAGCTCATACAGCTATTGGTTCATACGACGCCTAGATTCTTCATTAAGGCAAACTGGTCCATATATTTAACGAAGAATCTTTCTCTCAAACACTCCAAGCACTGCCTCATAACGAAGAATCTTTCTCTCAAACACTCCAAGCACTGCCTCATCTGCTTTTACTAGTACCCCTGCCTCAGAACCATATAACAATACGAGTAGTATTAGTGTCTTGTATGGTGTAATCTTTGTCTGTCGAGAGGTGGCCGTGTTTCTAAACTGCCTACTTAATCCAAAGTAGCATCTGTTTGGAGGCCACCGCAGCGCAGAGGTTAGCATGTCCGCCTATAACGCAGAAAGCCTGGGTTCGAATCCTGGCGAGACCATCTTTTTGGAGGCCTCCATAGTGCAGAGGTTAGCATGTCCGCCTATGACGCTGAAAGCCTGGGTTCGAATCCTGGCGAGACCATCTTTTTGGAGGCCACCATAGTGCAGAGGTTAGCATGTCCGCCTATGACGCTGAAAGCCTGGGTTCGAATCCTGGCGAGACCATCAGAACAAATTTTCGGCGTTTGTTTTCCCCTACTAATGCTGGCAACATTTGTGAGGAACTATGCCATGTAAAAAATTTTCACCCAAGAGGTGTCGCACTGCGGCACGCCGTTCGGACTCGGCTATAAAAAGGAGGCCCCTTATCATTGAGCTTAAACTTAATCGGACTGCACTCATTGATATGTGAGATGTTTGCCCCTGGTCCTTGGTGGAATGTTCATGGGCGAAATTTGCATTTTTGCCATATATGACTACCACAATATCAAAGTTTGGTTGAAGTCGGTTCAGATTTAGATAAAGCTCTCACTTTGTACTTAAAGAATAGGTGTAGGTTATTATAGAGTCAACACCGCCCGATTTTTGTCTTTCCTAACTGGTGTTTTATGCAGTGAAATCGGTTAATTGGCGACCACATTGCGCATACACTGATTAAGTAAATTTTTTTTTTTAAATTCGTCACCACTCTTTACAGCATATCAATCGGTAATATTGGCAAAGATGTGCGAATGTGTTTCTTGAGGTGCGCTATGGTCCGTGGTCGATCAAAATAAACCAAGAATTTCAAATAACCCCATGAAAAGAAATCGCACTGACTCAAGTTTGGAAAGTGTGACGGCCATCGGAGATCGCTTCTGAGAGCGATGAGGAGATCGGGGAAATGTTGTCGCAACAAATTCATTGAGCAATTTTCGTGCTATGTGTGCTTTGGCTCCATCTTGCTGAAACCCATGACAGAATCAAATTATGATCAGGAACGAGTCTTTGAGGAAGAATTTCAAAGCGAGCGCGGAAGGCACGTTGCGTTGCAGCAAGTGAGTGACCGTTAGAAAATAAACTCTTAACGGCAAAGGCCCCCTGTTCCCTAGACCAGAACAAGATGGCAACCGATTGGAGAGTGTAACGAACTAGGGCACTTCCACCTCCATATACGCCATCTATCGACCCTTTCCCGCCCAACTCATCACAGTTGTTGGAAGTGATAACACTACGTGCAAAATTTCAGTCAAATCGCGTCCTCTAGAGGCTCAAGAAATCAAGACCCAAGATCGGTTTACGTCGCAACTATATCAAAACATGGACCGGCAGGGCACTTCCACCTCCATATACGCCATCTATCGACCGTTTCCCGCCCAACTCATCACAGTTGTTGGAAGTGATAACACTACGTGCAAAATTTCAGTCAAATCGCGCCCTCTAGAGGCTCAAGAAATCAATACACAAGATCGGTTTATATCGCAACTATATCAAAACATGGACCGATTTGGCCCATTTACAATCCCAACCGACCTACAGTAATAAAAGGTATTTGTGCAAAATTTCAAGCTGCTAGCTTTACTCCTTCAAAAGTTAGCGTGCTTTTGACAGACAGACGGACGGACGGACCGTCAGAAGGACATGGCTAAATCGGAAGAACATATTGGTTGCAGCGATCCAGGAGACAAAGCTGATCAAAACCTGCAGTTTGCACAGTTGTCAAGGATAAAATGTGCTACATAAGGTTGCTCAAGGAATGGAGGTGAGAGATTGGCCTTCATGATTCACCATTCTGTGCAGTAAAGACCCATCTCTCCTGAGGTTGGCGCCATCGATCCCTACATGGAGTACATGGGGAAAGCGGTAAGGTCCTATACTGCCGAGAAGAGCTATACAACGTGTACATACAGCCAGTTGGTAGCTGTGTCCCATTTAACGGCCAGGCTTACAAGCCCGACACAACTGGGATACTACAATATTTGGCCATAATTGTCTGGTTCTAGGGGACTTTAATGCGCATCATAATGACCAGCGGGGCATAGCTTTGGCAGAGCAGATTGAAGGCTCCACGTTTTGCACGGTGAATGAGGATGCCCCAACTAGGATTACAAGGAGATGTACCAGCTCGTCAAATATTGGGTTGCCCAAAAAGTTATTGCGGATTTTTTAAAAGAAAGTAAATGCATTTTCAATAAAACTGAGAATGAACTTTAATCAAATATACTTTTTTTACACTTTTTTCCTAAAGCAAGCTAAAAGTAACAGCTGATAACTGACAGAAGAAAGAATGCAATTACAGAGTCACAAGCTGTGAAAAAATTTGTCAACGCCGACTGTATGAAAAATCCGCAATTACTTTTTGGGCAACCCAATATTTCCATTGCATCCCCTTATCTCCTGAGTGGCAAGCATTTATTTCTTTGGGATCAGACCACCTCCCCATAACTCTCACCATCGACCGACCACCAGACTTCATGACCTCTGAGCGCCGCACATTTATCAATCAGTAGAAGGCCGATTGGACTGACTTTAGAGCATACACCAATCGCCGCTTGTGTGATCTGCCACACTCATCGGATGTGCTACTTGCAGAGAGGAAATTCCGAGACATCAGTTGAATACCCCAAGTGCGGAGCAATTTCCTGGCGCAGGCAGTGGTGCTCGCAGGCGAGCGTAATGAGATTCGTTGTACTGACCCCTCCAACCCCAGAAGCAGCAAACTGAATCTGGAAATTAAAAGGGTAGTCAACGAAGATAAGCGGAATTTGTGGCTGGACCACTTGAGGCAATGTAACTTAGGCACCGGTTTAGGCAAGCTGTGGTCTACTGTTAAATCACTCTCAAACCCCGGTAGACGTGACGACAGGACTTCAGTTACTTTTGGTGACGTTACCGTGACTGATCCGGTGAGATGAGCCAGGTTGTTAAACCCTCAATTTATTTTACATCCCTAGGGCAAGGTGCAGATGGACAGCCGATGGACAGCCATCACAATTTACCGTGGGCAAAGTTACGAATGTCATCTGTGGCGCCAAATCATCCAAGGTGTTGGGCCCCAACGGAGTCGTTACACTGATTCTGAGGAGCCATTCGCCGTATTTGTAGTCTCCGTGCCAATGGACAGCCATCACAATTTACCGTGGGCGTAGTTACGAATATCATCTGTGGCGCCAAATCATCCAAGGTGTTGGGCCCCAACGGAGTAGCTACACTGATTCTGAGGAGCCATTCGCCGTATTTGTAGTCTCCGTGCCGATGGACAGCCATCACAATTTACCGTGGGCAAAGTTACGAATGTCATCTGTGGCGCCAAATCATCCAAGGTGTTGGGCTCCAACGGAGTAGCTACACTGATTCTGAAGAATCTGGATTTACCCGGTACCTTACTACTGTGCTCAACCTGTCTTTGAACACTCTTAAAGTACCCGATGTCTGGAAAATGGCCAGCGTGATTCCGCTACTGAAGCCTGGAAAGGACCCGAGTTTGGGGGAGTCGTACAGATCGATCTACCTCCTCTCATCAGTAGCAATGACCCTTGGGGCATTACTCCTCCTGAGATTCGTAGGAGAATTTCCATTCGCCGAGCATCAACATGGATTCCGAAGACTGCATATCACAACAACTGCTTTGCCTGCCATCACCACACACATTTGCCTATCCTGTTTATTTCCTCGGATTGCATCTGAAGAAATTGACCTCCCCCGGCAAAGCAGAGTAGTTGTGGCTCAATTACATTCTGGCAGATGCAGGCGCCTCATTTTTCCACAAAGCAAGGATTGATGCAGACGTGCAAGATGTATGTCCCGATTGTGACCAGAGACAACACGGTACACGTTTCCTGTTTAGCTATTCAGCCAGACCCACTTGACTCAGACCCAGATCCCTGCAGACCACCCCATCTTAGTCGCAGAGTTCCTGGATCCGGACACTCAACAGAATCGAGCAGACGAAAGATAGAACACAACAAACTACTACAACAATATCAACAAACAGATTCCGCTTATATGTCTTCACACAGATTTAGTTCATATATTTATAAACCGGTTACTTTCTGGCTCTTAGAAGTAGTATATGCGGTAGTGGGTATCTAGGTCTAAATTTATTCATATTTCAATTGCTTTCGCTAAAATATTTTCATATCGTTACTTTGATATTGATATGATGATGATGATGATGACGATGATGAGCCACTCGCTCATTATTTCTGTATTGTCTCAAGAATTTTGTTGAATCAAATAAAAAAAATGTTAATGCGACCTTTCACGCCAATTTGGATATTTTTTTTTTTGTTTTTGGTAACCACGGCCGTAGCATAGAGTTAATGGTTATTCAAAAGAATTCCAAATATTTTTTATTTCCATTTTGTGAATGTACTAAAGAGCAGACTTGAAGAAGTCTATGTATGTGATTATGATTTTCAACAATTTTTTTTTCTTCTAATTATTTGCATATTTTTGAAAGAAAAAAAAAAAACATTTTAAACAACAAATACTACAAACCACAAGATAATTGAAGGTTAGTTAAAGCTGTGGCAACACCAAAAGAACTTCTTGATGCTGTAGTTCTAGACATCTGTACGCCCCAAAAAACTTACCTAAAAAGAAACAAGAAGATAAGATATAATTAGAATTAAATAATTACGAAAAAAAAACAGAATATAAAAAAAATGCTGAAATGTATATGGAGGGATCAATGCTTTTTTCAAATATTTTCGCTTCATTAAAATTAGTTCTATTTTTGTCTTATTTTCGCCCTAGACTAGATGGTTATGTATGAATGAAGTATTGTAGTAATATTTTATACTTTGAAAATAATGCCCCAAATTGGAAGATCGGTCTATATGGCAGTTACAATCAAATCTGGACCGATCTGGGCCAAATTAACGAAGGGTATCGAAGGGCCTAAGACAACTCATTGTCTAAAATTTCAGCAAAATCGGATACTAAATGTGGCTTTTATGGGCCTAAGACCCCAAATCGGGGGTTCGGTCTATATGGCAGCTATACCCAAATCTGAACCGATCAGGGCCGAATAGAAGAAATATGTCGAAGGGCCAAAGACAACTCATTGTCCGAAATTTCAGCAAAATCGGATAATAATTGTGGTTTTCATGGGCCTAAGACCCTAAATCGGAGGTTCGGTCTATATGGCAGCTATACCCAAATCTGAATCGATCAGGGCCGAATAGAAGAAATATGTCGAAGGGCCTAAGACAATTCATTGTCCGAAATTTCATCAAAATCGGATAATAAATGTGGCTTTTATGGGCCTAAGACCCTAAATCGGAGGATCGGTCTATATGGCAGCTATAACCAAATCTGGACCGATCTGAGCCAAATTGACAAAGGATATCAAGGGACCTAACACAACTCAATAGCCAAAATTTCATCAAAATCGGATAATAAATGTGGCTTTTATGGACCTAAGACCCTAAATCGGAGGTTCGGTCTATATGCCAGCTATACCCAAATCTGAACCGATCAGGGCCGAATAGAAGAAATATGTCGAAGGGCTTAAGACAACTCATTGCCCGAAATTTCATCAAAATCGGATAATAAATGTGGCTTTTATGGGCCTAAGACCCTAAATCGGAGGTTCGGTCTATATGGCAGCTATACCCAAATCTGAACCGATCAGGGCCGAATAGAAGAAATATGTCGAAGGGCCTAACACAACTCAATGTCCCAAATTTCAGCAAAATCGGATAATAAATGTGGCTTTTATGGGCCTAAGACCCCAAATCGTAGGATCGGCCTATTTGGCAGCTATAACCAAATCTGGACCGATCTGGGCGAAATTGACGAAGAATGTCGAAGGGCCTAACACAACTTAATGTCCAAAATTTTATCAAAATCGGATAATAAATGTGGCTTTTATGGACCTAAAACTCCAAATCGGAGGATCGGTCTATATGGCAGCTATATCCAAATCTGAACCGATCAGGGCCGAATAGAAGAAATATGTCGAAGGGCCAAAGACAACTCATTGTCCGAAATTTCAGCAAAATCGGTCAATAAATGTGTCTTCTATGGGCCTAAGACCCCTAATCGGAGGATCGGTCTATATGACAGCTATACCCAAATTTGGACCGATCTGAGCCAAATTGACGAAGAATGTCAAAGGGCCTAACACTACTCATTGTCCCAAATTTCATCAAAATCGGATAATAAATGTAGCTTTTATGGGCCTAAAACCCCAAATCGGAGGATCTGTCTTAATGGCAGCTATACCCAAATCTGGACCGATCTGAGCCAAATTGACGAAGGATGTCGAAGAACCTAACACAACTCAATGTCCAAAATTTCATCAAAATCGGATAATAAATGTGGCTTTTATGGGCCTAAGACCCCAAATCGGCGGATCAGTCTATATGGCAGCTATACCCAAATCTGGACCGATCTGAGCCAAATTGACGAAGGATGTCGAAGAACCTAACACAACTCAATGTCCAAAATTTCATCAAAATCGGATAATAAATGTGGCTTTTATGGGCCTAAGACCCCAAATCGGCGGATCAGTCTATATGGCAGCTATACCCAAATCTGAACCGATGTGAGCCAAATTGACGAAGGATGCCGAAGGGCCTAACACTACTCATTGTCCCAAATTTCATCAAAATCGGATAATAAATGTGGCTTTTATGGGCCCAAAACCCCAAATCGGAGGATCGGTCTTAATGTCAGCTATAACCAAATCTGGACTGATCTGAGCCAAATTGACGAAGGATTTCGAAGAGCCTAACACAACTCAATAACCAAAATTTCATCCAAATCGGATAATAAATGTGGCTTTTATGGGACTAAGATCCCAAATGGGGGGATCGGTCTATATGGCAGCTATAACCAAATCTGAACCGAAGGGCCTAACACAACTCACTGTCCCAAATTTTAGCAAAATCGGATAATAAATGTGGCTTTTATGGGCCTAAGACCCGATTGGCGATTGCTTTGAGAAGTTTCGTTTCTTGACCAATGGATGGGGAAGAAAGCGAAATCTCGCCAGACGCAGCATTGGATTTAGTCAAGAAAGAAGATATTCCCTCTCGACCATAGGGCATACCATGGATACCAACGATTTCCTCAGAGCCTAAATCCATACTTGGAAGATTAAGAGACTGTTATCCCAATCTTGGGTGGACTTCTGCAGCTCAGTGGAGGATATATATGAGGCCTCTAGGTTTAGGAAGATCCTATACTCGAAACCTACTGCAAATTTACCCATGAACATTCCATAAAGGAACAGGGGCAAACTTCTTACATATCAATGGGTGCTGCTCGATTCACATTTAAGGGACCTACTTTTTATAACCGAGTTTGAACGGCGTACCGCAGAGCGAATTTTTACATGCCAAAGTACCTCAAAAATGTTGCCAGCATTGGGAGGGAATAACCCCCGTTGAAAAATTTTCTGATATTACTACCAGGATTCGAACCCAGGCATTCAGCGCCATAGGCGGACAAACTAACCTTTGCGCTACGGTGGCCTTCAGAACTATTACGGTGGGAAAAATTCTAAAGTCAGAGAATGCATGGACAATGTCTGGTGTGGAAACACTAGAATTAATCGTTGACACACGTGGCTCTAGAAAAGGTTGTCACTGATATGCATTCGTTGGAGATTATGAGGAGAATTGTGTTTGAGCCGAAAATCATTTGGTCGATAAAAGGTTTTGACTTCTTTAAATTGCCCAGACCTGATGATGTATCACCGGTTGAAGTAAAGACTGGCTCCTTGGCTTAAGGAGATATACTCGGCTTATATGAACATGTGCGGTATAACAGTGGCATGGAGGCACACAAATGTCATTTTCTTCCCAAAGGCAAGAAAATCTTACCACACGAACATAAAAGATTATCGTCCTATCAGACTATGTTTCTTTAGAAGATTCCAGAGAGGTCGATAGAAACATATCTTGGGGCAAAGATCGACTGTCAATATGCATACAGTAAGGAAAAGTCCACTGAAACAGCCCATTAAGATTTTATTGACAATTTCCATATGCCTAGCCGTTACTTAGATTATATATGGGTTGAACATATATTTAATTTTTGCTCCTGGCGGCATTCAAAGAAAAACTTGACTTTTGGTAGGTATTGGTAAGTTTGTGTCTTAAATCTTTTGTTTCGTTTGTCTCCTAATGAGCAAATGTAAGTTTGTGTCTTAAGTCTTTTGTTTCGTTTGTCATCTGATGAGCAAATGCAAGTTTGTGTCTTAAGTCTTTTGTTTACAATGAGCTGCTCAGTGCCTATGTGCAAAATACAGAGATATTTTAAGCTTTTATATCCTTCATTAGTAAGCCCCATTGATTGTGCCATTCGTGTTTCATAACTTTCTTCTTAGGCAAATTAAGTATGGCTATGGGCTTTATCGGACTTAATTGTTGGTATAATACCCATATATACCTCTCTCCCAATTTTGTTTCTACCCAATTTATAAGTTATAGGAACCCCTCAAACCCTCAGCTTAGTTTTGCGCATATAGGTCACATACTTCATTTTTATACTTTGCCTTTTTAGTGAGCCTAGCGACATATAGTAGTTGATTTTTGATCACTACATGCCATGTATTTTAGATTATCCCATCATTTTGCCACTTTTCGATTTGTTTGCATTGGAATTTCCTTCATTTTATAACTTTGGTTTGGTTGAATTATGCAGTGAACATTAAATAAATCACTTCACTGCAAATATTAAAACCAAATTATGTATTGTAAAATATTTTCAAACCAATTTGTATGGGGAAAATTTCAAACATTTTCTGTAATTGCATTACGCGCCTGAGGCCTCACATTATCTGAAGTAATAGACATAAAATTAAAACATATATTGCGTTTGCCATTGCAAAATATGCGATTATTATTGTTTTGAAAAAAACCATGCAACAATTGGAAGAATGCAAGAAAGAAAAACTAATCACCCACATTTGTTTCTACATTGTGTTTATGAAATTGTTAACTAATAGTTGGCCTGTTTTGATGAGTTATATTGGGTTGCCCAAAAAGTAATTGCGGATTTTTTCAATGAAAGTAAATGCATTTTTAATAAAACTTAGAATGAACTTTAATCAAATATACTTTTTTTACACTTTTTTTCTAAAGCAAGCTAAAAGTAACAGCTGATAACTGACAGAAGAAAGAATGCAATTACAGAGTCACAAGCTGTGAAAAAATTTGTCAACGCCGACAATATGAATAATCCGTAATTACTTTTTGGGCAACCCAATATATGCACTTTTGTGAATGAAATCATAGAGTTTAGATAGTGGAAAGTGATTTACTATTCCAGTTAAAATAGAAGAACAAACTGTTGTTCCAACTGTTTGGCTAAATGTGGCGAAGGAGATATTTGAGAGAAAATAACCTCAAATCGGGAAAACATTGAGAAAAATATTGAGAAGTGCAATTTTGAAATAGACTCCTCTTTATTATAGCCGAGTTCGAACGGCGTGCCGCAGAGCGACACCTTTTTGCAGAAAAAATTTTACATGTTTTTTGAAGTTTTCTACACCTGTCTAGCACTACCACTTAATTGATTTGCATAAAGTGTTTCATATACGTTTAGGAGTGAGTCAACATAAGCCATGTATGCTGACGCACCCCTAAATGAATAGCAAATCCTTTATGTGAACCAATTAGCGGTAGGCACATTGCAGAAAGATACCGGGAGCGTCCACAGATTGAAAACCACCGCTGAAAATATTTTTTAGATAGTTTCCCAGGCGTTCAGCGTCATAGGCGGGCATGCTATACTCTTTGCTTCCAATAGGAAGTATTGGAAGTATTGATGGGTCTTAGATCAATAATTCGAAGTGTTACACACGGAGTAGCGAAGTGGGATGGTATAAAAACGGAGCCTCTAGCCTTGGCCACACACGCAAAAAAAAAGTCCAAGATCTGTATCTGAAATGTCTGGACTTTTCATAGGGAAGGTGCAGTATATGCACCGGCGAATGTATTGGAGAAGTACAAGACAGATATTACTGCGTAACAAAGAGTGTAATGGGCCAGGAAAGGGATCACAACAACACCAAGGGGGGTGAAAGTGGCGGTGACGCCTTACAAAGGGAGGATTTTTTAGGAGCTATAGTAAAGTTTTTGAAAAAAAAAAAAATCACACATAAAATTCAGAAAAATTCATGAAATCTTTATTTGAATCGATAGTATGTGACCGTAACTGCTAAGTCCAATTTTGGCATACTCTTTCCAACATTTCGGCCGCTGTTTAACGAATAAATGCATCAATGTTGTCTTCCAGTGCGTCATTTGGAGCGGGCTTGTCTGTATAGACATGAGCTTTAACATAGTCTAAAGGCGTTAAATCGTACGATCTAGGCCGCCAATTTACCGGTCCCATACGTGAAATAAAATGTTAACCAAATTCGATTCTCAATAAGTCCATTGTTACGCGAGCTGTGTGACATGTCGCACCGTTTTGTTGAATCCACATATCATGCAAGTCAAGCTCCTACATTTTGGGCAAAAAAAAGTTGGATATCATCCCACGATAGCGCTCACCACGCACAGTTACGTTACCATTCGCATCATCTGTGAAGAAGTACGGTCTAATGATGCCGCCAGCTTACATACCGCACTAAACTGTGACTTTTTCTGGATGCATTGGTAGCTTTTGCTATGATTCTGGCTGATCTTCATCACAAAATCGACAATTCTGTTTATTTATCGCTGAATGTAAGAAGCGCGCGATGAACTTTCTTAACAATCCACGTATTTTGACAATAAAATTCAATAATTTGCAAGCGTTGTTTGTTTTTAAGACTATTCATGATTAAATTATAGACCAAACTGAAAATGTTTGAAACAAATCACGAAACTGCTTAAAACCAGTGTTGCCAAAAAGCTAATGGTTAAAAATCACCCTTTACTTTAAGGGGTCGCGGGTCAATATTTCGAGGTGTTACAAATGGAATGAATACCCGTAGGTTAGTACACCCCTCATCCTATGATGGAGGGTATAAAAAGTAAACTCGAAAATTTTAAGTTAAGTTGATTCATGTCTGTTATTGTGTCCCCACCTAAGTACCGGTGTCTGTTAGCTCAAAAAGCCGGGCAAAGACAAAAAAATGCTCTGTTATCTCATCATCTTCCCTATATGCCCTAAATATGTTATCACTTGCGTTATGATACCGAAAGCTATACTGACCTCCTAATTACTTCCTTTCAGTAATAGAATCGTCTTCTAACAATCCGGATCTCCCAATAGGACTTTCGCCGTCCTACCGACCGTTTCGCTGCTCTATAATTGTTGTTGTTCTTATTGTAGGCAAATTTTTATGTGGAGGTGGCGACTCTCGTCAAGCCCCTGTAGGTAAGCAAGCTCGTTCCAATCCAAAGGGCCGATCGCCGCAGAAACAAGGTGGTTATTTAAAGGCGCCAATTACTCGCCTTGTCATATCGAGCATCATCGGCGGCACCGGCCTCTCACAAACGATGTGCCATTCTCAGAGAAGGCGTTATTCTCCTTATTGCACCCCAAGACTGTACGTGACCTTACCGTCTTCGTCGCGGTTGTTATTGACCTGCTGGCCAGGTCAATCTACCGACCGTATCGCTGTTCCACAATGTTGCATGCGCATTTGTCGCCCTCTCCCTCGGACTGCGTCTACCCAAAAGTCTTCGGGTTAACCAATTTTATAGACGGCAGTCCTCTGGCCGCCAAATCGTCCGCCCTTTTATTTCCCCTTACTCCCTTAAGGCCCGGCACCCAAACGATGCGGATTTTGCCATCCTCGGAAAAGGCGTTAATCTCCTTTTTACACTGCAAGACTGTTCGTGACCTTACCGTCATGCTTGTTATTGCCCTTAGGACCATTTTACTGCAGACACACTACGTCCTCGCGTTAGCACCATACCACTTCACGCATTCCTCGATCGCCCGAATATCCGCCTTTTGGACCGCTTTAAGGTCTGGCAGTCTAAAACAGATCTCAGTACCTGGGTTCTCAATGTAGACCGCCAGGACCACTCTGTCCTCTAGCTTTGATCCATCTGTGTAACATGATCTTCTAAATGACAATACCTGGATTCCGTCAATCCAAGACTGTGCCGATGGCAGCAGTGCCTCGCACTCGACTTCAAGGTTTATCTCAGGTATCCCATCGGAAACCTCTTCCCTTCCTTACAGGTTTCCTACCGTCGCCTCGATTATACCGCGATGGTATGAGCTGCTCCCATCCTCAATCCATTCTCCCGTCGCCTTAAGTTTCACAGCCGCAGTGGCTGCCTCACACACACTTAATTTGTATGTCAATGTGTCGCATATCTAGAATAGTCTCCAGTACCATAGTGGGCGAGGTCCTCATCGTTCCGCCTATGCCAAGGCAACATGTTCTCTGAACCTGTTGTATGGTCCTTATGTTGCACTTTTTCTCCATAGCGGTCCACCAAACTACTACTACTACTGTAGAGCCGGTGGACTATCCTAGGATTCAGGCCCCATTTCGAGCCTACAGCCCGTCTACATAGTGCCCAACATCTGTGAGCCTTCTCAGAACGGTCCTGAATGTGACACTTCCAATTCAGTTTCCTGGCATCGTTTCAATACATTTCTTTTTTTATACCCACACATCGAAATATCCATTTCCGACCCTATAAAGTATATATATTCTTGATCAGCGTAAAAATTTAAGACGATCTAGCCATATCCGTCCGTCTGTCCGTCTGTCTGTTGAAATCACGCTACAGTCTTTAAAAATAGAGATATTGAGCTGAATTTTGCACAGATTCTTTTTTTGTCTATAAGCAGGTTAAGTTCGAAGATGGGCTATATCGGACTATATCTTGATATAGCCCCCATATAGACCGATCCTCCGATTTAGGGTCTTAGGTCCATAAAAGCCACATTTATTACCCGATTTTGCTTAAATTTGGAACAAAAAGTTATGTTAGGCCACTCGACATCCTTCCTTAATTTGGCCCAGATCGGTTCAGATTTCGATATAGCTGCCATATAGACCGATCCGCCAATTTAGGGTCTAAGGCCTATAAAAGCCACATTTATTATCCGATTTTGCTGAAATTTAGGACAGAGAGTTATCTTAGGCCACCCAACATCCTTCCTTAATTTGGCCCAGATCGGTTCAGATTTCGATATAGCTGCCATATAGACCGATCCGCCGATTTAGGGTCTAAGGCCCATAATAGCCACATTTATTATCCGATTTTGCTGAAATTTTGGACAGAGACTTATGTTAGGCCACTCGACGTCCTTCCTCAATTTGGCTCAGATCGGTTCAGATTTCGATATAGCTGCCATATAGACCGATCCGCCGATTTAGGGTCTAAGGCCCATAATAGCCACATTTATTATCCGATGTTGTCGAAATTTGGGACAGAGAGTTAAATTAGGCCACTCGACATCCTTTCTCAATTTGGCTCAGATCGGTTCAGATTTGAATATAGCTGCCATATAGACCGATCTCTCGATTTAAGGTCTTGCGCCCATAAAAGGCGCATTTATTATCCGACGTCGTCGAAATTTGGGACAGTGAGTTAAGTTAAGGCCCTTGACATACTTCTGCAATATGGCATAGATCGGTCCATATTTGGATATAGCTGCCATATAGACCGATCTCTCGATTTTAAATTTTGGGGCCATAAAAGGCGCATTTATTATCCCATGTCTCCGAAATTAGGGACAGTGAGTAGTGTTAGGACCTTCGACATTCTTCTTCAATTTGGCTCAGATCGGTCCAGATTTGAATATAGCTGCCATATAGACCGATCTCTAGATTTAAGGTTTTGGTTCAATAAAAGGCGCATTGATTGTCCGATGTCGCCCAAATTTCGGACAGTGAGTTGTGTTGGGCCCTTCGACGTTCTTTTTCAATTTGGCTTAGATCGGTTCCGATCTTGATATAGCTGTCATATAGACCGATATCTCGATTTAAGGTTTTGGGGTCCAAAAAAGTCGCATTTATAATCTGATTTCATCGAAATTTGAGTTATGTTAGGCTCTTCGAGTTTTTTCTGCAACTTGGCCCAAAGCGGTGCAGATTTAGATTTAGCTACCATATAGTCTTGGCCACATAAAAGGCGCATTTATAATCCGATTTCACTGAAATTTAACACTGTGACTTATGTTAGGCTTTTCGACATCCGTGTCGTATATGGTTCAGATCGGTTTATTGAACAATGATTTGTACTTCCTAGTATTTGGTTAAAATTGGAACATATATTGATATTTCTGCTATGGGGCATAAAATATGCATTTTTCAACGAATTTTGACGAAAGGTGTTTTGCATATATACCCGAGGTGGTGGGTATCCAAAGAACTTAACGCCTTTTTACTTGTTTTGTAAAAAAATTGCAACATTTTTCGAAAGGTTCTCCTATTTCCTTCAAGTTTTCATAATCTTTGGCCATTTAAGCTTTCTTTAATATAAGTATCTCGGTTATCCATTAATAGAATGTTTATGGGAAAATTTCCACTTGTTTTTATAAATTCATAAAGCGGTCTAAAAATTGCATTACTGGTTAATTTACATTTTACATATTGTGGGAAATAACAACCTCTTCTAACTTCTAGCGATTTTATGCTTACTTTGTATATTACTAATACAAAAGAATATCTTTCCAAATCCATTTCACATAAATAAGTCAAGTCCTGCACCTAGTCAAACAAATTATAGGTCTTTTTCTTTCTTCTTATTTTGAAAACCACTCAAAATACTTTAAAATATACGAGTATATAACACGATAGCTTATACATTGAATTTAAATTGAAATATAACACCAACAGTGATTTATGTGTTAAGGTCGTATACATTAGCAAGTTTGTGACTTAAGTCTTTTGTTTATGGTTAAATTTAAACAACAACAACAACAATTGCAACCGGAATACTATCTATGGTGCTTCAAATCTTCTAGTTGAATATATATATGTCATTGGATATGTTGTTAAATTTTTTGATAGTTGTCATTACTATGCTATGCTAATTTGACACTTGTTAGAACATTAACAAAATTTTAAATATAGACCAAAGCCTGTATTAAGGGTTTGTTGGTTGAAACATAACATCGTTGTGGTGTCGCCAGCCAAGCCCATGGCTGGCCACATTGGTCAAGCTACTTTGGTTTTTAATTTAAAAACAAATCAAACTTCTTTTCTCAATTGATTTATGTATGCTGTGCTTCATATATAGCCGCAGACAAGAAATCACAAATTCCGAAGCTATTATTCTGTTTTGAACTCAAAGAAACATATAAAACGGCTGGAATACAAGAAATAGCAGCTAAACACATAACACACAACACACTAAACAAACGGGTATTGACCATCCAGTCACGTTATCTTTCACTTGAAAGTAAAATGACCTTGTGTTTAGAAAATTAACATAAAATGCATACCCATTTAACATGCAAAAAGAGTAAGAGAGAAAAAAAACTAAAATAAACAAAACAAAGTTTATTGAGTCTATATATATAAAATGGACTAAATAGAAGTGAATCAAGACTTCCTGAAAAAACAACTGCATGCCACTATAAGTGAACTCCCTCAACATAACTGTTGTTGGTAGATATATAAAACAAGTATAAACTAGAACCAGTGACAACCTCTTCATGCGCCACGTTGTCCGTTGGATAATTTCCCAGGAAATATGTATCAACGAGTGGTTCTAGTGTTTGCTCACAAGACATTGTCCATAGATTCTCTGAATTCTGAATATACTCCATCGTAAAAGTTCTAGAGGACAGAATCTTCCTTAGCCCAGAGGCCTCAGATGTATCCTTCACGAAGATGCATAGTTCTACGCAGGCAAATGGGCAAGATCGGTTCGGTGCAAATGGGGAATATCGGCGCAGATTTAGATATAACTCATATATAAACCGATCTCCCGATTTGACTTCTTGAGCTCTTACAAGCCGCAATTTTTGTCCGGTTTGGCTGAAATTTGCATGTATTGGGTTGCCCAAAAAGTAATTGCGGATTTTTCATATAGTCGGCGTTGACATATTTTTTCACAGCTTGTGACTCTGTAATTGCATTCTTTCTTCTGTCAGTTATCAGCTGTTACTTTTAGCTTGCTTTAGAAAAAAAGTGTAAAAAAGTATATTTGATTAAAGTTCATTCTAAGTTTTATTAAAAATGCATTTACTTTCTTTGAAAAAATCCGCAATTACTTTTTGGGCAACCCAATACTGTTCTGTTAAGATTTTCCACAACTGTGCTAAGTGTGGTCCGAATCGGTTTATAACCTGATAAAGCTCCCATATAAACCGATCTCCCGGTTTGACTTCTTCAACCCTTACAAGCCGCAATTTTTGGCTGACATTCTGCCCATAGCGTTCTACAGCCAAACGATGAGGATTTTGCCTTTCTCAGAGAAGACGTTAATCGCCTTTTTACCCTCCAAGACTGTTTGTGACTTTTCCGTCCTGGTTCTTATTGCCCTTATGGCCAGTTTGCAAATTGCAAAGTTTGTCCATGAACATTCCACTAAGGAAAAGGGGCAAACTTCTCACATATCAATGAGTGTAGTCCCAGTCAACTTAAAGCTCAATGATAAGGGACCTTCTTTTTAAAGGCGAGTCCGAACAGCGTGCCGACACCTCTTTTGAGAAGAAGTTTTTACATGGCATAGTACCTCACAAATGTTGCCAGCATTAGGAGGGGATAACCACCGTTAAAAATTTTATGATGGTCTTGCCAGGATATGAACCCAGGCGATCAACGTCATAGGTGGACATGCTAACCTCTTCGCTATGGTGGCATCCGTGGGCACCAGTACAAAAAAAACTCCTACGCATATGTTCTCCAAAAAATTTCGCTGAAAATTTTATGATGGTCTTGCCAGGATATGAACCCAGGCGATCAACGTCATAGGCGGACATGCTAACCTCTTCGCTACGGTGGCATCCGTGGGCACCAGTACAAAAAAAAACTCCTACGCGTATGTTCTCCAAAAAATGTCGGGTGTCGAGTAGGGATGCCCCATAGATTTGTTGTTGTTGTGTACGCAGGAGGCATGCCTTGGACGATGAAGGATTCCATCAGGTTAATCTGGAATGTAGAAACGACTGCCATGGTTTTGCTATAGAATTGTCGAAATGTGGGACCTATGGGTCTTTGAAATCTCATCCCCTTTATATCGTAGAGGACAAGATAGCCTTTAATTGAAAGGAGAAAGTATTTTCCCTTGCCTCTCGACATTACTGGCAAATTTCATAGAAATCGGCCCAGATTTAGATATAGCTGTCATATATGTATATCGCCCGATTTTCACTCCAATAGCCACTGCAAGCGCATTTACTGACCAATCTTGCCAAGATTTTGCACAACACTTTCCTCGATCGCTCGATGTCCTACTCTTTGTCATGGTGTCCATAATACGTTCCATGGTTTTGAGTAGAAACAACGTAAGGCTTATAGGTCAGTAGATCTTTGGTGTCGTATATGTTGCCTTGACGGGTTTGGGTATAAATACCACCATTGCCTCCTGCCAGGCTTTCGGAGTACATGCAAGTCCTAGGCACGCAGTGAAAATACAGACCATATGGGCTGCCAGATAGTCGGCCTCCATCTTAAGTAACGTCGGAAATATTCCATCAGGTCTGGGTGACTTCAATGGTTTGAAACTCATCAAGGCTTCCTTTACCACAAATTCTGTTATGTAAAGTCATCGATCAATCTCATTATACCCAGATTCCGTTGTCTCCGTGAGCCCCGAAAATGCCTTTAACACAAAAGCCTCAAAACGTGCTCCGTTTTCTCAGCTGTTGCCTACAAAAAATTAGTTTATAATCCCACATGTAGGGGACGTTTGGTGGTTTTTGTCTCGACTAATAATATTCGAATTTATTTTCATAGACATCAAATCCGGAGGTCGGTTTATATGGGGGCTATATAAGTTTATAGACCGATTTGAATCATACTCGGCACTGATATTGGAAGTCGGAACTCAACCCACAAACAATATAAGACTCAAATGGAGGTCATATGACAGTAAAATAGGAGACTGGTGAATTACTGAAGAAGTAGTCACGTGGGAGGACGTCCCACCACCAAAAAATGGACTTGTAAGCTGATCGAGACATGTGAAACTTAATTAAAGGCCTTCGACAATAGACAAATATGAGACTCCTAATTTCGAATTGGTCCAATAACATTCCTTGATTGCTTTCCGGTACAGATTTAAGCTCAATGATAAGGGACCATCTATACCATTCGGTCAATAACCTGATATAGCTCTCATATAAAACGATATCCTGATTTGGCTTCTTGAGCCCTTATAAACCGCTATTATTATCCGATTGAGCTGAAATCTTGTGCGTTGCATTTCATTACGACTTCCAACAATCGTGTAAGTCATGGTTTGAATCGGCCTATAACCCGATGTACTCCCATATAAATAATCAATAATGAGAAGTGTAGAGATAACTCTATGAGCTGAGGTTTAACTGAGAAGATGTGTAAAATTTTAAGGCCCTAGATGGTCTGGGGGGATTGAGGCAGGTCTTTTAATTTGGTCACCTCTGCCTTTTGAAAATTCGTTCAGGCTGTCTATCCTCCATTCCTGGCCCTAATTCAAAATTTGAGGAGACAGAAATTGAAAATCGGAAGGCACCTTTAAAGGACTGCAAATAGGCCAGAACCACCTTGGTGCTTGTAACGAGCGATTTTTTCAGAGCTATACGAAAGCTTTTCAAAAAAAAAAAAAACAAACACATGAAATTCAGAAAAATGCATGAAATATTTATTCGAATCGATAGTACGGTCCATATAATTTAATGTTTGAAGATTATTTCATACAATTGTTGAACTTGACTAAAATGGTCCATCCACTAAGTACAATTTTGGTATACTCTTTCCAACATTTTGGCCGGTATCTTACGAAGAAATGATTCAATGTTGCCTCCAATGTGCCAATAAAAATGAGCTTGTCTGTATAGACGTGAGCTTAAACATAGCCCCACAAAAAAAAGTCTAAAGCAGTCAAATCGCACGATCTAGATCGGTCCCGATCGTGAAATAAAATATTCACTGAACCCGCCTCTCAATAAGTCCATTGTTACGCGTGCTGTGTGGCATCGTCTTGTTAAAACCACATGTCATGCAAGTCAAGCTTTTGCATTTTGGGCAAAAAAAAGTTGGACATCATCTAACGATAGCGCTCACCATTCACAGTTACGTTACGATTCGAATCATGTTTGAAGAAGTACGGTCCAATGATGCCACCAGCGCATAAACCGCAGCAAACTGTGACTTTTTCTGGATGCAGTGGTAGATCTTGCAACGCTTATGGCTGATCTTTACTCCAAAATCGACAATTCTGCTTATTAACGTACCCATTGAGCCAAAATGAGCTTCGTCGCTGAAGAGGAAGAAGCGCGAAATGAACTTTCTCAAGAGAGCACACATTTTGATAATAAAATTCAACAATTTGCAAGCGTTGTTCGTTTGTAGGACGATTCATGGTTAAATTATAAACCAAACTGAAGATGTTTGACAATGAAACAAAATACGAAACGTACGTGAGCTGTTCAAACCAGTGTTGCCAAGCAGTTTAAAGCAAAAAATCACCCTATACATCATCTCATTAACACCTCAGCTCTAAATATTAAATTTCAAAGAGTTATCTCTAGCTGTTCTCAAACGGTAGATATTTTATTCGTTTTTTTTTTGTTCCCATTCCACAGTGTGGAATGATGAAATGCATCTGTCATTAGAAATCATTTTGACTTGGCGATTTAATAATATTATTGTAAAATACTTTAATGTACTGTAATGTTCAAATAAATTATGTTGCTGCAAACATAATTTAGTCACACAAGTGTGAAATTATAGTAAAAACATAAAAAACACGAAAAATCACTTAAAAACATACCTCGAGTATTCTCCGCTTCTTGCCATCTCACCCGTCGCTTTGTTGTAAACATTGTTGTTGTTTTAATTATTCTTTGATTTTAACGAAGGTCATATAGTTGCACAACTCTTCGGTTTTAACTTTCTGCATTTTGCCAATGTCTTTCTCTCACTCTCACTCTCTTATTATCTCTCTTCTTCTATTATCTATCTTCTGTTTATTTACATGCAAGGCCTTTAAGCCTTGACAGTTTTTGCTGCCTATATGTTGATGGTTTTGCCTATCTATCTCTTTCACTCTCGTCTTGTTAATACTAAAGTTTTCTCACACCTCTGCATAGCTAATACACAAACAACAACTGCACATGAAAGGTAAGGTGGAAAACAGAACACACCACGATCACTTAGTAAAGATGCTTTTTCTAACCAAAGTGAAAAAACGTTTATGGTAACACTTCCGAAACATTTTTAACACATTAAATCTTTTTTTAGCAAAAAAATTACCACACTTTTAACAATTAAATGATGCTCTGTATTTTGAACCATAATTTGGCATAATTGGAGGAGTTTAAAGTAAGTAATTTGTATTTTTTAACAGAGACACTACATTGCGCGACCGAACAGAAAAAGAGTCAAAGAAAAACTGATGACATGCGAGTTAAGCATTTCACCTCATTGTTTTTGAATGGGAGTGTGGGGTAAATCAATGTTGGAGCCAACAGGGATGTTAATGCAATGGTTTCAATAGAATTTGGTAATGTCATAATAAAGTCATATTCATTTGAACATTTTATGGTTAAACAAATAAAGAGAAGGGACATACGAATGCAATATTTTACATGTTTTTAACATGACAGATACCTCAAAACGCAATACCGGCCTTAAATGAATGGGGACTACTTCAAGCAGAAAGCCTACCGAAGGGATATATGTATAACTGATCAGGATACAACAAATTGTTGATATAAAGGGTATCGAATACTCGAACAGGGATTCGAGTTATAAAGGGATTCGAACAATTACAAAACACCTGATCTGGTATAGTGCTAACTCCTGCAATTTGTAACAGGCTCACGGTTATACAATGGCTATTGGGGCAATAACAACGTCACAGACTGATGCCACATGTAGTCGGATTCCCATCATTGGGGTACCAGCCTACAGTGGGGTATGATGTAGAAAACGGCCCGAAATTTGTCAGCAAAGTCCAGATGTTTACCGACTATGTATTTTGTGAAGGCGAAGCTTTGCGACACGTTGAAAAAAAGGCGAAGGATGTATGGAAAATATCCAATGAAGGAGATCCTGACCGTGACAAGACAATGCAAATATTGGGGTAGAGTAGAAAAGAGATCAGTGTAAACCTCCGACCAAATGTGGTATGTACTTCATTTTGGAATCAGACTTACTGGCGCAAGACTTAGCGGAACCAGTTAGGACAAAGCATGAGGACATGGCCGCATTTTTCAGTAACTCCCATGGCAAAAGATAGCTACCGCTGACTACTGCACTTCCGCTCTTATCTTTTGATCAAGGTTTTAAGGTAACATTTCTGAGCATCGGACTCGAACGATTGACTTTCTGTGACGGGATAGGACACTAAGTGTATGAGGATGGTTTAGACCCTGCCTGATGAGGATCTGGAGATCACTATGATTCGAGCACATTCTTCGAAAGGGTCGGAACCTACAGAATGGGACAGCGGGACTCATCTCCATCTATGAGTGCAGCATCTCGTAAGCAGTCGGCAACTGACCAAAGGGATACTAAGTGATCGAAAGCTAGAGACTTTGTTCTCACAAGCCTGAGCGCATTGAATCTCGATATGTCAAGTTTAAGGCACTCGCGAGGAAGAAGAACTCAAAGGCCAAGCAAACAAAGCCTATCAAAGGACAAGCTCTTACAGATAAGATAAGAGCGAATCGGAGTTCAAAAGGAGGGAGAGTTGACGTATCAGACTCATTTACGGGTAAGTCCCTTATCATTGAGTCTATGCTCAATGATAAGGGACCTCCTTTTTATGGCCGAGTCCGAACGGCGTGCCGCAGTGCGACACCTCTTTGGAGAGAAGTTTTACATGGCATAGTACCTCACAAATGTTGCCAGCATTAGGAGGGGAAAACCACCGCTGAAAATTTTTTCTGATGGTCTCGCCTGACGAAGAGATCGAAGCTCCTAGTCTCCTTCCCCTTTGTGGACGGCTCCACTCCGCCTGTATTGGAGTGAGAGAGAGTTTTGAAAATTTTTTGCCCATGAACAATCCACTAAGGAACAGGGGAGGCCAACGTAGCGCAGAGGTTAGCATGTTCGCCTATGACGCTGAACGCCTGGGTTCGAATCCTGGCGAGACCATCAGAAAAATTTTGTCAGCGGTAGTTTTCCCCTCCTAATGCTGGCAACATTTGTAAAACTTCTCTCCAAAGAGGTGTCGCACTGCGGCACGCCGTTCGGACTCGGCCATAAAAAGGAGGTCCCTTATCATTGAGCTTAAACTTGAATCGGACTGCACACATTGATATGTGAGAAGTTTGCCCATGTGAGAGAAAGTTGACTATGCATTTTTTCCACCAGCGATGTGATCGAGAAGCGTGGCGCCTGATTCAGTATCTGTTAAGAAATTCTATAACAGAAATGGGTGAAAGGTAGAGACTTTATTTACTATGGTAGCTGATCTAGCCGCAGTGGTAACGGATTCGGCCACAACAGTTGTTAGGAAGTCTGGAAGCGGTCCCGAATCTGCCCTTGCCAGGAAGAAGTAGACCTCTGTCTCCCGGCACAGGACCACCACGCAGGCTGAAACTTTAAGCTCTGATCTGTGTGGTGTTCATTGTTTTCATGAAATGCTTCTAGAAGCTACCGGGAGCGTCCACAGTTTGTGTCGAGGACAATCATCGGTAACCAGGGGGGCGTCTTAGTGAGAGGCCGGGAGGCACCGGCTTTTGGTCCTATGGATCGTAACGAGCTTGCTCACCTGTGAAGCTATACGAGGATCACTATCTCCACATAGAAATATGATCAACAACCGATCTATGCCTCATCCTGTGGAAAACGCCTGCCATTACATGAGGGACCGTGTACTTCGGCAGGCTTCTTCTCTAGCGAGAACTACCTTGCTGCCGATCCCTTAAAAAAAAAGAAGATTGAGCAAAAAAACTCTGCCAACTGCAAACAAAAAAGAAATTGAGGTACCTGGTGCAGTAACATGGATTGTTTCGCTTATCAAGCGGAAGGCTGATTAGTGAATTAATCTGCATCACTCTCAGGATTCTCTAGCTCCTCAGTCGACATTGCCTCCATTTGGGAACCTTATATTGTTAGGAGGCCACCGTAGCGCAGAGGTTATCAGGTCCGCCTATGACGCTGAACGCCTGGGTTTGAATCCTGGCGATACCATCAGAAAAAATTTTCAGCGGTGGTTTTTCCCTCCTATTTCTGGCAATATTTGACCGAAATTTTGTTCAATGTATTCTGTTATAACTTTTGAAAACTGTGCCAAGTATGGTTCAAATCGGTACATAACCTGATATAGCTGCCATATGAATCGATCTGGGATCTTGCCTTTTTGAGCCACTAGAGGGCGCAATTCTCATCCGATTTGGCTAAAATTACAACGGCTTCTCTCATGACCTTCAACATATGTGTCTAATATATTTTGAATCAATCTATAGCCTGATACAGCTCCCATTTGAATCGATCTGCCGATTATGCTTCTTGAGCCACTACAAGGCGCAATTATTCTTTGTATGACTAAAAAGAGATACCGCACAAAGAACTGGACAAATGCGATCGATGGTTGAGGATATATAAGATTCGGCCCGGCCGAACTTAACACGCTCTTACTTGTTCTCTTCTAACTTCTTCTAGGGGGTTAGGTTAGGTTTAAGAGGCAGTCAGACTTACTTAGACATTTTCGTCCATTGTGATACCACAGGAACAGAAGAAGGAAGATGCCCTCTAGTTCCTACCGTTGAACCATCCTTACGGCTTAAAAAAGCCCAATAACTTGTGAATGTTCACATCCTCTAAATCAGAGAGGTTCTCTAAGAAATGAGAACCTAATGTGGAACTCCTTTTGACTGCTAGTTCGGGGCACACACACAGAAGGTGTTCTATAATCTCTTTTTCTTCGATGTCCTTACAGCTTCAGCAAAAGTTGATGCTGGCAATCTTCAGTCTGTCAGCATGTTTTCAGATTAGACAGTGACCTTTCATGATGGACACAATGACTGCGACATCTGTTCTAGCCAATGACAGCAAAGCGATAGACCTCTTCAAGTCTAGATTAGGCCACATAGTTTTGGAATGCTCACAGCCCCCTCTTTGTGACCATCTGTCATTCGTTGTCCTTCGGGCCTGGTCCTAAGAACTTGGCCTACATTTCGCTAGAGGCATACCCACAGATTTCAGTATCCCTGGAATGTGTAGGGTAGTTCCTAGTTTTCTAACTCGTTCACTCTACAATTCCCTGGGATATCTCTATGACCCAGCAGCTAGAACAGGTGAATTTTGAACTGTTCAGCTTACATGTCGCTAGAGGCATACCCACTGATTTCAGTATCCCTGGAATGTGTTGAGTAGTTCCTAGTCTCGCAATCTGGTCTGCTTTACAATTCCTTGGGATATCTCTGTGACCCGGCAGCCAGAACAGGTGAATTTTGAACTGTTCTGCCATCTCGTTGTGAGATCTGCGACAGTCGAGGGCGATTTTTGTGTTCAGAAATACTTTCTACAGAGATTTAATGGCTGCCTGGCTGCCTGAGAAGATATTTATGCCAATTGTCGTAATGACATTACATCTTAGCCATACCACCACTTTCTTAATTGCAAGGTTATCCGCTTGAGGCCACCGTAGCGCAGAGGTTAGCATGTCCGGCTATGACGCTGAACGCCTAGGTTCGAATCCTGGCGAAACCATCAGAAAAAATTTTCAGCGGGGGTTTTCCCCTCCTAATGCTGGCAATATTTGTGAGGTACTATGCCATGTAAAACTTTTCTCCAAAGAGGTGTCGTACTGCGGCACGCTTGGACTCGGCTATAAAAAGGAGGCCCCTTATCATTGAGCTTAAACTTGAATCGGACTGCACTCATTAATATGTGAGAAGTTTGCCCCTGTTCCTTAGCGGAACGTTCATGAGCAAAATTTGCATATCCGCTTGATACACACGGCAGTTGTCGGTAAAACCTTTTCTATATGACCAGTTCTAGATCTTTAGAGGGCAACCCAAAAGCCCACCTGGTCGTTTAGTTTGGAACCATTTGTATAGAAGTCTATGTAACTTCTGTTACCAGGGATATCGTAGTTCCAATCGGTTTTATCAGGTATAGTAGTACAGTATTTCTTTTCCAAAAATCCTCCAACCTAACTGACCCTAATCTAAGGTATTGCTGCAAGTTTAGGAGACTCCAAGGTAGAGTTCATAAAAATTTCGGCCCAACTTTAGTTGGGACCTATTTGACTTATACCCTTATGAAAATTACTGAACTTCCTTCAAATCATGACACAGCAGAATAGCAATTTTCTCCTGTTTCAAAGCATTCATTGTTTTGGACAGAAAACTGCATTTATACACCATTACCAGAGCGCTTTGGACTATGCTTAAAAATTTTAAAGCCGGTTGTATTAAAAACCATGATGTAATAAACCAAATATGCAAATGAAGATATTAAAAAAAAAATCATTGGAAAAAAAATTAACGCCAAACAAATTGCATTTGAATAAATGGCATAGTAATGGAATGACTTAAAAACTTGGCCATATAGAGACACATTGAGAGCGAAACATGATTGTCAATAAATTAGCTAAATTATGGCGAATGTACTCGCGGCATATGGATGGCGGCATGGCGGCAGGGTAAAGTCAATGAACTTTCATTAGAGCAAAGCACAGACTTTGAAATTTTCAAAAGGAGTAACATTTTACAAAAAAAGATAACATCTTGCCAATTAAATAAAGGCAAACAAAACAAAGAACTGACAAAATCTGCCATGACGATTTGAGAGATTTGCTAATTAATTATTTCGCATTGTTTCTTTAAATCATTAAAAATTAGCATTACACCTACTTAGCATTGACGGCTTTGTCAAACCGCTAACAGTTAAGGAAGATGTCAATGTGAGTCAACAACACTTTTGAATGCTTAGAAAATTTGCCCACCAGTTTTTCTCAAGTGCTTATAAAAACCACCCACTTTAACAGATTTTTTTTATGAGAGAGAGAGAGGAGAAATCTCCCCATTGTTAGTTTTTTTCGTAATTTTATTACACAAAGGCAAAAAACTATAGAAATTTTGTAAAAAAAAACACTGCTACTTAACTTCCTTAAAAGTTATCCGCAAAAGTTGTCAATCAATTTGCCCACTTTTGTGTTTGGCTTGGCTCAACCAAAAAGTACTTCATCACGATGTTGTCTTTCTGTTAGTTATTTTTTTTTGCTTCTATACATTAGGTGTTAAAATAATGCATAACAAATGGCTAAACAAAATGTCGAATATGATTAAAGTTTTCATTAAACATTATTAATCATGGTATGTACTGAAATCTATATGTACATAAAATGATTGAACACAAAAAAAAAAACAAAAACAGCAAAGTAACTGACAACAACAAATACTTGAAATAATCGTTAATTTGTAATGTCATTAAATTAAAAAAAAAAAAAAAATAATAAAAAAATATGAGCAAAAAATTAAATTTGTAGGCGTTAAAAGTCATTGACGGGAAATTGAAAGGTGATATGGTATATGAAGTGAAGACTGTGTATAATTTCCTTATTTTCATGTACTTTAAGATTTTTATCTCTCTTTTGTCACTTTAAAATGAAGTACTTCATAGATTAAGTTTCGTTGAATAAGAAGAGGTAGATTTGAGTGCCCCGGTAGCTGAGTTTAAAGCAAGCCAACATTTTTATACCCTTCACCATGGGATGGGGGTATACTAATTTCGTCATTCTGTTTGTTACACCTGTCCGTCCGTCTGGCCGTCCGTTTGTCTGTCCGTCCGTCTGTCCGTCCATCTGTCTGTCGAAAGCACGCTAACTTTCGAACGAGTAAAGCTAAGCGGTTAAAATTTTGCGTTCTTCTAGCCACATTGTGCAGAACAGCTGATGCATACGCCTTATCAGCTTGTCCGGTCTTAAATAGATCAGCGGGTAACCCGTCGGCCCCTGCTGCCTTGTTATTCTTCAGTCCAGTCACAGCTACTTGGCCCTCATTCTGACTAGGAGGTAAACGTTCTGTAACATCATTTTTGTTTGGTTCTGCGGTATCCTCTTCGCCGCTAAAGTCGGACACTAGCAGTTGGGTAAAATGTTCTTTCAATATCCTCAGCATGCCATCTGTGTCAAAAATTGCAAAATTTTGCCGATGAACATTCCACTTAGGAACAGGGCAAACTTCTCACATATCAATTTCGGACAGAAGATTAACATGGCAAAGTACATCACAAATGTTGCTAGCATTAGGAGGGAAAAACCACCGTTGAAAATTTTTCTGATGGTCTCGCCAGCATTCGAACCCAGGCGTGCAGCGTCATAGGCGGACATGCCATACTCTGCGCTGTGGTGGCCTCGGTTAAAATTTTGCACAAATATTTTTTATTAATGTAGGTCGGTTGGGATTGTAAAAGGTGATTTTTTTGAGGTTAGGATTTTCATGCATTAGTATTTGACAGATCACGTGGGATTTCAGACATGGTGTCCAAGAGAAAGATGCTCAGTATGCTTTGACATTTCATCATGAATAGACTTACTAACGAGCAACGCTTGCAAATCATTGAATTTTATTACCAAAATCAGTGTTCGGTTCGAAATGTGTTCATTCACCGTAACGTTGCGTCCAACAGCATCTTTGAAAAAATACGGTCCAATGATTCCACCAGCGTACAAACCACACCAAACAGTGCATTTTTCGGGATGCATAGGCAGTTCTTGAACGGCTTCTGGTTGCTCTTCACTCCAAATGCTGCAATTTTGCTTATTTACGTAGCCATTCAACCAGAAATGAGCCTCATCGCTGAACAAAATTTGTCAAAATTTGAACACATTTCGAACCGAACACTGATTTTGGTAATAAAATTCAATGATTTGCAAGCGTTGCTCGTTAGTAAGTCTATTCATGATGAAATGTCAAAGCATACTGAGCATCTTTCTCTTTGACACCATGTCTGAAATCCCACGTGATCTGTCAAATACTAATGCATGAAAATCCTAACCTCAAAAAAATCACCAATCAAATGGGCCAAATCGGTCCATGTTTTGATATAGCTGCCATATAAACCGATCTTGGGTTTTGACTTCTTGAGCTTCTAATGGGCGCAATTCTCTTCCGATTTAACTGAAATTTTGCACGTGGTGTTTTGGTATCACTCCCAACATCTGCGCTAAGTATGGTTCAAAGGGGTCCATTTTATGATATAGCTGCCATTTAAACCGATCTTGGGTCTTGACTTCATGAGCCTCTAGAGGGCGCAATTCTCGTTCGATTTGACTGAAATTTTGAACGTGGTGTTTTGGTATCACTTTCAACAACTGCGCTAAGTATGGTTCTAATCGGTTTATAACCTGATATAGCTATCATATAAACCGATCTTGGGTCTTGATTTTCGAGAGCCTATAGAGGGCGGAATTCTCGTCCGATTTAACTGAAATTTTGCACGTAGTGTTTTAGTATCACTTCCAACAACTGTGAGAGCCTATAGATGGCGCAACTCACTTCCGATTTAACTGAAATTTTGCACGTGGTGTTTTGGTATCACTTCCAACAACTGTGCTAAGTATGATTCAAATCGGTTCTTGAGCCAATAGAGCGCGCAACTCTCATCCGATATGGCTGAAATTTTGCATGAGATGTTTTGTTATGACTTCCCATAACTGTGCTAAGTATGGCGTAAATCGGTATAGAACCTGATATAGCTGCCATATGAACCGATCTGGGATCGTAACTTCTTGAGGCTCTAGAGGGCGCAGAAATTTTGTACAACAGCTTCTTTCATGACCTTTACCATTCATGTCAAAAATAGTCCTGATATATTTGGTTGCCCAAAAAGTAATTGCGGATTTTTCATATAGTCGGCGTTGAAAAATTTTTTCACAGCTTGTGACTCTGTAATTGCATTCTTTCTTCTGTCAGTTATCAGCTGTTACTTTTAGCTTGCTTTAGAAAAAAAGTGTAAAAAAAGTATATTTGATTAAAGTTCATTCTAAGTTTTATTAAAAATGCGTTTACTTTCTTTTAAAAAATCCGCAATTACTTTTTGGGCAACCCAATAGCTCCCATCTAAACCGATCTCCCGATGTGACTTCCTAAGCCCCTGGAAGCCGCGATTTTTGTGCGATTTGGCTGAAGTTTTGTGCATGGTGTTCTGTTGTGACTCCTAACAAGTGTGCCAAGTACGGTTCAAATCGGACAAGAACATGATGTAGCTCCCATATAATCTGATCTCCCGATTTGACTTATTGAGCCCTTACAAGCCACGATTTTTATCCGATTTTACTGAAATCGTGCATACAGTGTCCAGTTATGATTCTCAACAACTGCGACAAGTGCGGTCCATTTCGGTCTATAACTAGATATAGATCCCACATTTTCACATAATCCATGGTGGTGGGTTCTTCAAGACTCGGCCCGGCTCTTATTTGTTTTATGCTGAAATCTGGTGCTACTAACTACCATTTTGTTTGCCGCGGAGAAATCTATCAGCTTCAACCCATTACTGGACGTTATCTCGTGGAGGCTAAACTTTCCGACTGTTGGACCAAAAATTTCTTCCTTACCTATTTTCGCAGAACGATTTTAATATATTGGACGGGCCAGCGGTCATATTCTATCTCTAGGCGCTCGTAGAAAATATCCTGGGTCTGCTCGTCTTTGTCTTCCGTCGGGTCATGGGCACAAATAAGGCTGATATTGAAGAATTTGACTTTTATGCGAATTGTGGCTAGCCTCTCATCCACCGGAGTCAAGCTGGAGACAAGTTGTTTCAATCTCCGACTAACCACAAATCCACAGCCAAATTCATGCCTCGTGTTATAGCAGCTATAGTATAGTTCGTCACCGTTTGGTGTTGTAGTGACGCCATTCCCAGTCTATCCCACTTCCTGTAAGGCGCTAATATCTGCCTGGTACTTCTCTAATACATCCCCCAGCGCATATACTGCACCTTCTTTATAGGGAGTGCGGACATTCCAGGTACAGATCCGCAAATCAGCCCGTGGGGGGGGGGGGGTGTGGTGGGGCGTGGGTATCCGTTTTTATTAGCGCCCAGTCCAGCGCCCCAACCGCATGGGTTTTGTGGGATTGCATATGTATACATCGTTGTGGCGAGCCTCTTGCTCTAAGATCCGACGCTCGCCTCTAGCCGCCCCTAACCTGGGAACAGGCGCTGATGTTGGCCATCGGTTATTTCAAATCGCCAATAATTCGCCTTGTCTTCACGAGTTCATTGGCACTCAGTTTTTAGTTAAGAGCCAGTGCCACCTGACTCCTCACTGAGACTTTCCTTTCGAAAATCGCTGATTGCCCACGGCCGCATTTGCAGTTACTCCGCATAAAAACGGAGATTTCCACCATCCGCAACCTGGGGACGCTCCCGGTAGCTATCAGCAAAGCTTCCCGTGATAACGATGGACACCACTTAAATCAGAGCTCAAACTTCCAGCCTGTGTGGTGCTCATATTTAACCCGTCTCGGCCGGTCAATGCAAATGCAATGCAAATTTGCCCCTGAACATTCCATTAAGGAACTCGGGCATACTTCTCACAAATCAATGATTGTTGTTCGATTAAAGTTTAAGCTCAATGATAAGGGACCTCTTTTTATAGTCGAGTCCGAATGGCCTGCCACAGAGCAACACCTCTTTGGGGAGAAGTTTTTACATGGCAAGTACACCTCACAAATGTCGCCAGCATAAGGAGGGGATGACCACCGCTGAAAATTTTTCTGATGTTCCTGCCAGGATTAGAATCCAGGCGTTCAGCGTCATAGGCGGACATGCTTACCTCTACACTACGGTGGCCCCCACGTCGGCCGGTCAAACAAACATTACCAGGTTCAATTCTCGCCAAAAGATTTAATCTGTTGTGCTATGGTATTACAACGGACATTTATTTTCTAAGTGAATCTTATTCCTGGTCACCACTGTAGTCTAGCGTTCTCTTTCTTTTCCCCGACAGTTGATTTTATGTATTGCGCACAAGTTTATTTACTTCCCAAATTTCTGCAAAATAGGATGTTAATTGAGTCTTCAAGGGATTCGGGGGATTAGTTTATATGGGGACTTTATCTGAACCTATCTGGGTGCGATTTAATGTCATTGTTGGCAGTTCAAGAGTACTTTATTTACCAAATTTCAGTCATTGGCATCATACAAGGTAATCAAGGTGAAGATCGCATTTGTTACCCAATCATTAATTCTTAATAATATCTTAAGCAAATGTGTCCATTCAAACGTGTTTGATATGTGCACAATGATAATCACTTTATAATTTGCTAAGCAAATCGATGTTTGTATTCTAAGAAAATATATCAAGTTATGCTAGGCCACCACATTAACTCCTCTCACTAAAAGATATTCGCTAACTATCCCAACTTGCTAAGAATACAGCAAATATTTACTCAATTCATTAGAGTGAGAAATAGTTGGGTAATTTGTTTCAAAAGTTCATTTTTGCTATGCTTGGAAAATAATTGATGGCTTGGGATGATTTCTGAAATTAAGGAAGTTTGTTGCTTAAGTCTTTTGTTATGAAACCATAGATTAACCAAAACGAAAAAAAAACAACAACAACAACATGTTAATCAAATGAACACAATCCCGTTTAGGCTATGATTAAACGTACACAAGACATTAGAGCATATATTCTTGTTCTTCTGTACACATAAATTAATCCATATGGCAATGAATTTACCACTTGAGATGGTATTTAAAATAACATTTCAACTATTAAAATTCAATTAATCACTTTTTTTTCTAGACGGCCAATCAACAACCCCATAACTAAGATCACCACCAATGATAGCCATACGTGATCGTAGTGATAGCCGTAGCCATATTTTCGGTTTGAAGCTATGAAGTTGCAGAGCATAGCTAAATAATTTGTTAAACGTCAATTAAATTAAGATGAATACCTAACACCATGAAAATAATTAATTACGAAGCTGTGATGTGCGCTAGAGTGAGGTGGACAAATAGGGAAATGTTGAAAAATAAACGTAAGTTTTTTAATTGAGGATATAAAAAATGTTTTGACACAATCAAAAGGTTAATTAAATAGAAAGAAAGAAAAATGATTGTTACAATCTAACAAAAGAGTGAAGAGCATATTAACACTTCCTTTCCTAGTGATAAGATGTATCATATATACGAGTTTAAAGAGAGTGAGGAAGCAAAGCCTCTTTTTATACTCTGCAGCACTACTGTGGTGCTGCAGAGTAGATATTACGGCCATTTAAGTGTAAATCGGGCGATACATATACATGGGAGCTATATCCAAATCTGAACCGATTTTGATGAAATCTTGCAGACAGGTTAAGATAAGTAAAAAAACAATTCGTGTAAAATTTTGTGCAGATCGGTTGAAAGTTGTAGTTACTACAGCCATTAAAATGCAAATCGGGCGATACATATATGTGGGAGCTATATCCAAATCTGAAACGATTTTTATGAAATGTTGCAGATATGTTAAGATCAGTAACAAAACAATCCATGCCAAATTTTGTGCAGATCGGTTGAAAATTGTAGTTACTACGGCCATTTAAGTGCAAATCGGGTGATACATATATATGGGAGCTATATCCAAATCTGAACCGATCTTGATGAAATCTTACAGATATGTTAAGATCAGTAACAAAACAATCCATGCCAAATTTTGTGCAGATTGGATGCAAATTGTAGTCACTACAGCCATTAAAGTACAAATCGGGCGATACATATATATGGGAGCTATATCTAAATCTGAACCGATTTTGATGAAATCTTGCAGATAGGTTAAGGTCAGTAACAAAACAATCCATGCCAACTTTTGTGCAGATCGGATAAAAATTTTAGTTACTACAGCCATTAAAATGCAAATCGGGCAATACATATATATGGGAGGTATATCTAAATCGGAACCGATTTTGATGAAATCTTGTATACAGATTGAATTTAGTAACACAACAATCCATGCCAAATTTTGTGCAGATCGGTTGAAAATTTTAGTTACTACAGCCATTAAGGTACAAATCGGGCGATACATATATATGGGAGCTATATCCAAATCGGAACCGATTTTGATGAAATCTTGCAAATAGGTAAAGGTCAGTAACAAAACAATCCATGCCAACTTTTGTGCAGATCGGTTGAAAATTTTAGTTACTACAGCCATTTAAGTGCAAATCGGGCGATACATATATATGGGAGCTATATCCAAATCTGAACCGATTTTGATGAAATCTTCCACATATATCTAGATCGGTAACAAAACAATCCATGCCATATTTTGTGCAGATCGGTAGAAAATTTTAGTTACTACGGCCATTTAAGTGCAAATCAGGCGATACATATATATGGGAGCTATATCTAAATCGGAACCGACTTTGATGAAATCTTGTAGATAGGTTAAGGTCAGTAACAAAGTAATCCATGCCAACTTTTGTGCAGATTGGATGAAAATTGTAGTTACTACCGCCATTTAAGTGCAAATCGGGCAATATATATATATGGGAGGGTGGCTGATGAAAGCCGCTACCAAAAAAAAATGTAATAACTTTTTTTCTATTTAATGAATGTGGTCGATTTTTTTTTTATTTTGCAGATTGATTCTTAGATTTGACAAAAATGGATAACTGGGACACCGAAACAAGAATTTGGATTGTCCGCCGCTATCACGCACTGGAGTCTGTAGTTTCGGTTCAAAGAGAGTATAGACGCACGTTTGGCGGCAATCCTCCGAGCAGATGGACCATAATGAGACTTGTAAACAATTTTGCCGAGCATGGGACAGTCAACAGAAGACCTTACCATCGAAACCCTTCAGTTCGAACGGAGGAAACAATCGCTGCTGTAGCTGCTGCGATACAACACAATCCAAGAGTTTCGACAAGAAGCTTATCTGCTCAAATGGGTATAAGCAGACAGTCATTACAGTCAATTATGCACAAAGATTTGGACTTATTCCCATATAAAATTCAAATGGCCAACAAACTGAACGCTGCAGACTTGCCGATTCGCTTGGAATTTTGCCAGAAGATGCTTCAAATGGTGGAAGAGGATGGAAACATGTTGAACTGTCTTTTCATGTCTGACGAGGCCCATTTCGATTTGAACGGCAACATAAACAAACAAAATTGTCGAATATGGAGTGCTTCCAACCCACAGACACTCCATGAGACGGAATTGCATCCACTTCGTGTCACAGTGTGGTGTGCAGTTTCATCACGTTTCATTGTCGGGCCCTACTTCTTCGAAGAAAACGGTCACCCCGTTACGGTTACTGGAGACCGCTACTTGAACATGTTGAGAGAGTTTTTCTATCCAGAATTACGCCGAAAGAGAATTTCTTTTAACTCTGTGTGGTTTCAGCAAAATGGTGCAGGTCCTCACATAGCCCAACCTGTTATGACAGAATTGCGACGAAAATTTCCCAATAAACTGATATCCAGAAACTCCACATTCCGTTGGCCACCCAGGTCGCCTGACCTTACTGCACCTGACTTTTTCTTGTGGGGTCATTGCAAACAGGAAGTTTACAAAGCAAAACCAACAAATTTGAATGAACTAAAGCAATCCATTCGAGCAACAATTGCGGCTATTCCTGTCTCAACTCTCCAAGCAGTAATGAATAACTTTTTGCTAAGATGCCGCACATGCATCAACGAGCAGGGGGGGCATTTAAATTCCATTATTTTTAAAACAAATTAAACTATATTTAATAAAATTGAACGAGCTTTAACATGAATAAAAGAAATATGTATTCCATACACCGAAAAAAAATTATTTGAGTTTCTTAATGTAGCAATATTCATCAGCCACCCTGTATATGACAGCTATATCAAAACATTGACCGATATGGCCCATTTGCAATCCCAAACGACCTACACTAATAAAAAGTATTTGTGAAAAATTTCAAGCATCTAGCTTTACTCCTTCGAAAGATAGCGTGCTTTCGACAGACAGACGGACCTTTAGACGGATGGACATGGCTAGATCGACTTAAAATGTCATGGCGATCAAGAATATATTTACTTTATGGGGTCTAAGATATACCCCCTTCCTATGGTGGAGGGTATAAAAATCAGCAAATCGATTAATATGGAAGCCACATCAGATTATGTAGCGATTCAAATCATACTTAGTACAGAGTTTGAGGATATAGAAATCTTTAACGTGGAAAATTTAAGCCGAATCGTTTAAGAACTGAGGCCTGAGAAAGTCAAGGAGTAGGATTGATTGGATTTTGGGCTATATGGGAGCAATATCTGTTTAAAGATTGAATAATATCATTCTTCTCATGGATGTTGAAGGTCATAACTTCTTTGTGCCAAGAAGAGTTTGAGAAGAGTTGCACACTCTAGGGAAGATTGGTTTATTTAGGTGTTACATTTTAACATGAACCGATTTGGCTCACTTAGGATCTCCAATGGCCTATATCGATTGGAAGTTTCTGTGCAAAACTTCAGCTAATTGATTTATTTTTTTTAAGATTTGTCATGCTTTCTATAGATATATCGACAGAGAGAAGAATGGGATAAAATTACTAGATCGACTAAAGACTTTAAACCAATCATCAATTCATTAGAGAGTCTGAAGAAACACAAAAGTATTTTTATACCCACCACCGAAGGATGGGGGTATATTCATTTTGTCATTCCGTTTGCAACACATCGAAATATCCATTTCCGACCCTATAAAGTATATATATTCTTGATCAGACGATCTTGATAAGACGATCTAGACATGTCCGTCCGTCTGTCCGTCTGTCTGTTGAAATCACGCTACAGTCTTCAAAAATAGAGATATTGAGCTGAAATTTTGCACAGATTATTTTTTTGTCCATAAGCAGGTTAAGTTCGAAGATGAGCTATATCGGACTATATCTTGATATAGCCCCCATATAGACCGATCGGCCGATTTAGGGTCTTTGGCCCATAAAAGCCACATTTATTATCCGATTTTGCTGAAATTGTGGCAGTGAGTTATGTTACGCCCCTCGACACGCTTCGTTAATTTGGCCCAGATCAATCCAGATTTGGATATAGCTGCCATATAGACCGATCCTCAGATTTAGGATCTTAGGCCCATAAAAGCCACATTTATTATCCGATTTTGCTGAAATTTGGGACAGTGAGTTGTGTTAGGCCCTTCGACAGCCTTCGTTTCGCCCAGATCGGTCCAGAGTTGGATATAGCTGCCATATAGACCGATCCTCCGATTAAGAGTCTTAGGCCCATAAAAACCACATTTATCATCCGATGTTGCTGAAATTTGGGACAGTGAGTTATGTTAGGCTCCTCTACATCCTTCGTCAATTTGGCCCAGATCGGTCCAGATTTGGATATAGCTGCTATATAGACCGATCTCTCGATTTAAGGGTTTTTGCCCATAAAAGGCGCATTTATTATCCGATGTCGCCGAAATTTGAGACAGTGAGTTATATTTGGCCTTTCGACATCCTTCAGCAATTTGGCTCAGATCGGTCCAGATTTGGATATAGCTGTCATATAGACCGATCCTCCGATTGAGAGTCTTAGGCCTATACAAGACGCATTTATTTTCCGATGTCGCCGAAATTTGGGACATTGAGTTAGGTTAAATCCCTTGACATAGTTCTACATTATGGCACAGATCGGTCAAGATTTGGATATAGCTGCCATATAGACCGATCTCTCGGTTTTAGGTTTTGGGGCCAGTAAAAGTGAATTTATTGTCCGATGTCGCCGCAATTTGGCACAGTGAGTTGTGTTGGGCCCTTCGACATCCTTTTTCAATTTCACTTAGATCGATCAAAATTTGGATATAGCTACCATATAGACCGATATCTCGACTTAAAGTCTTGGTCCCAAAAAAGACGCATTTATAATCCGATTCAACTGAAATTTGACACATTGACTTATGTTAGGCTTTTCCACATCCATGTTGTATATGGTTCAGATCGGTTTATTTTTAGATATAGCTACTAAAAAGACCAATATTTTGTTATACATAATTGAACATTGACTTGTACTTATTAGTATTTGGTCCAAATGGGATCATATTTCGATATAACTGCTATGGGACAAAAGGTATGAAAATTTCACTGGATTTTGATGAAAAGTGCTTTACATATATACCCGAGGTGGTGGGTATCCACCTCGGCCCGGCCGAACTTAACGCCTTTTTACTTGTTTTTTTTTTTAAACGCATACTCTCCAATGTTTTTACTTTTCATCCCCATAAGCAAAATACGAAATGGTACGGCGAACGGGCAAAGATAACCAGTGCCGACACGACATCCAAAGTTGGATGTAATATTTTCTTTGTAAAGCGGGTCACGGATTTTGGGTGATGGCCTAAAATACATTAGCAAATTACACATTTATATGAAATGTATGGTTTAAACATCAGTTGTACCCTATCCAACTACTGAGGCTGTGATAAAATGTACGGGTTGACTCAGAACTACTTCCTGATTTGGCTTAACTTTATCCGTCCGTCAGCGTATTCTTCCTAAACCGTTTGTCCCTCCTCATAGCCCCACTAATACCAATGCCATTGAACCCGAGTGAACCCGTTGTAAAAAATTACAATTTAGCATAAAAGTGAGGCAAGAGCTTACCATAAAAATCAAATATTTTATCTGTGTACATACCTGCAAAGATAAAAATAAAAAAAAAAATAAAAAAATAAAACATAATTCTTAAAACAATAAAAATATTACATAAATGTTTATCTGTTTTAGATGTTTATAATGTGGAAATAAGCACTGTACAATTAACAGTGGCATGTAATTTGCCAGGGCCAAGCTGTGATTAACCATCGACCATGGATCGTTATCAAATCTTATATTACAACTAATTTAGGCTACGAGCTAAAAGCTGGACCCATGGGAATCATCACTCCGAAATCGTTGAAAAGCGAGCCTTCTGTGAACTCGAAAAAGTTACAGCAAGAATCTGGTCTATACGATAGTGATATCAAAAAGTAGGGCTTAAAGTATTGGGTTGCCCAAAAAGTAATTGCGGATTTTTTAAAAGAAAGTAAATTCATTTTTAAAAAAACTTAGAATGAACTTTAATCAGATATACTTTTTTTACACTTTTTTTCTAAAGCAAGCTAAAAGTAACAGCTGATAACTGACAGAAGAAAGAATGCAAAATCCGCAATTACTTTTTGGGCAACCCAATACAATATTAAGAATACATTGTGGAAGATTCTAAATATCCCTTTCCGTCTTCTAAATCGGTTGCAATAAACCCCACTTTTTTGTCAAAAACACAAATCTGGAAATATTGGGTTGCCCAAAAAGTAATTGCGGATTTTTCATATAGTCGGCGTTGACAAATTTTTTCACAGCTTGTGACTCGGTAATTGCATTCTTTCTTCTGTCAGTTATCAGCTGTTACTTTTAGCTTGCTTCAGAAAAAAAGTGTAAAAAAAGTATATTTGATTAAAGTTCTTTCTAAGTTTTATTAAAAATGCATTTACTTTCTTTTAAAAAATTCGCAATTACTTTTTGGGCAACCCAATAAATACCCCAAATAGGTATTTATTGGGTATTTACCCAAATAAATATCCAAGCATTGGTTATTTACCCGGTAGCAGCAGGTTGCATGTACCGGATTAACCCGATGGAGTTCTTCATAGGCCAGGGCTGCCACCTCAATGTATAACACACTGCTACATCAACAACAACAGCAACCCGGTTGAAACCCATCTCTAGTGTATCATTCTCAACAACCAATCCCCTTTCGTGTCTTTTAACAAAAAAACCCGCATGGTTCACTTTTTTATTTCAATTAACCATTTTTTTGTTTGTTTCTCTTCTCCCTTGAGGTAAAACTATTTCACCGCATGATATTTGATACCAGTTTTCTTTTTAAACTTTAGATCTTGACATGAAACGAAAGGTTACATCACCTTATCGTAACTTGGCAGAACTGTGAGGCATGTCACACATTTGCCGTTTTTTTTTTTTGCACAGGTCGTCTTTGTTTTCACACTGTGCTGGTATAGTTCAACAGCATTCCACAGCATCCATTAAATTTCAATAAGGTAGAAGCGGCAATGGCTAATAACGTTAAGTTTTTCGTTGTTTTTGTTATTTCACTTACCCTCGGACAAAAAAAAAACCATAAATGAAAGTGAAATTTATAGTCGCTGGTGCGCCTATACCTGGCATTTGTATACATGAGTTCAGGCCCATAAAAAAGTGCAAAAAAGAGCATCAAGTAAGAGCCTTGTCGTACTTTAGTGTCTGTCATAAAACAACAATAGCAACAATGAGATGAAATATAATGACACCATCTGAGTAAATGTAAACAAAATAAACTGTTTGGCTGAAGGTATTCCAATGAGATGCTAAATGGCAAATATTGGGTTGCCCAAAAAGTAATTGCGGATTTTTTAAAAGAAAGTAAATGCATTTTTAATAAAACTTAGAATGAACTTTAATCAAATATACTTTTTTTACACTTTTTTTCTAAAGCAAGCTAAAAGTTACATCTGATAACTGACAGAAGAAAGAATGCAATTACAGAGTCACAAGCTGTGAAAAAATTTGTCAACGCCGACTATATGAAAAATCCGCAATTACTTTTTGGGCAACCCTAGAAATCATAGAAGTATTATATTCGACTCAAATCGACCCATCCACTTCGATCCACCAAAAACCCGTAAGCGGTTCATGCAGATCAGGGGGTGCTAAATGGGGATTAAAGATATTTGCAAGTAGAGTTAGAATCGGCCTTTCCAGGAAGAGAGGCAACCACTCCCCAAAAATGACAAATAAACTGAGGACGACAATATGGGTTTCAAATGGAAGTATTTAAGAATAGATGCAAAGTGTCTGGAGTACCAGCCCCAAAGAAATCCCAAGCGAAAATGCAGCTCAATAGGGACAATATGGAACTGAATTGAAAGTTAACTAGGAGAGCGAGTATGAAATCCCATTTGAGGGCTAGTTTGGTGTCCCACCACCCAAAAATCCTCTAGCAACCCAGTAGACCGATACAGGACATCGTAGAGCTAAACAATGTGTTCGGAATATATGTTTTAAATAAGGGCCAAATCTTTCATAGCTTCCACCACTGTGCCAATTACGGTCCAAATCGGTCTGTAACCTGATATATTGGGTTCCCCAAAAAGTAATTGCGGATTTTTTTCAAAGAAAGTAAATGCATTTTTAATAAAACTTAGAATGAACTTTAATCAAATATACTTTTTTTACACTTTTTTTCTAAAGCAAGCTAAAAGTAACAGCTGATAACTGACGGAGGAAAGAATGCAATTACAGAGTCACAAGCTGTGAAAAAAATTTGTCAACGCCGACTATATGAAAAATCCGCAATTACTTTTTGGGCAACCCAATAGCTCCCATATAAACCGATTTCCCGATTTGACTTCTTGAACCCCTACAAGCCGCAATTTTTGTCCGGTTTGGCTAAAATTTTGCACAAAGCGTTCTGTTATGGGTTTCCAAGATTCGGCCCGGCCGAACTTAGCACGCTTTTATTTGTTTTTACTGATCTACCGAATATCTACCTGGTCCGACAATTTCACCAGGAAATTCTTGGAGTGGAGTATACTGGAAATGTATACAGCAATGAAGATATACAGCCAATATGACAACGAGATACACGGATATTCTACGGAAGAACGTAGAATATCCCATATCCCAAAACTCCTTTAGGAAATTGAATGGCAAGCCTAAGGAATAGAAAATGTGCCACAGTGTGACAAGTTATGGGCATCATAGAGAGTTGATGAAATAAATCCAAGACAAGACCAAGAGGGAACATGACAAGCTGAGAGAATGTGGACACGGCCACATCTTCCATCTGAAGGCCATGTATACAGGAGTTAGGCGCTAAGGAGGGACTACCTGCCGCCGAGACCGTTTCGGGAGAGGTTGTTCCGTACTTGCTTTACCAAAAGGAAGGAGTGGGAGAAAACATGAAAGACTGAGGGAACATGATATGCTGAGAGAATGCGGACACGGCCACATCTACCTTCTGAAGGCCATGTATGCAGGAGGTAGGCGTTAAGGAAGAAGTGGGAGGTGAATGCTGCGATTGAGTTGGATAAGACCTCGGCCTTCAATGACTGCTCCAGTATGGATCGAGACTAGGGGTTCTCGAAGACACTCGAGATCAGCGTGTCAGTTAGACTGCCGCACTAATGCACGGTCTTTCAGGCAGATGTGGAGAATCGACCTGCCACCTTCGAAAGTCAGGCAATATGTGGAAAGCACGACGGACCTCAGTCTTGATTTCAAGGACGATGATCGGTTTGTCAGCACGACTGGCGGACTAGTGTACGGTCTTTCAGGTAGATGTCTGTTACGTTGGCAGCAGAGGAGATTCGGAGAATGGATCTGCCACCTTTGAAACTGAGGATATATGTAGACAGACCTCAGCCTTGGATTCGAAGACGATGATCGGCATGTCACTTATACTGCAAGACTTGTGCACGGTCTTTCAGGCAGATGTCTATGCCATTGCGTTGGACGCAGAGAAAATTCGGAGAATGGACCTGCCACCTTCGAAACTCAAGATATATGTGAACAGTACGATCGATTTCAGCCTTGAATTCAAGGACAATGATCGGTATGTCAGTTAGACTGCCTCACTAGTGGACGATCTTTTAGGCAGATGTCTGTGCCATTGCGTTGGACGCAAAGGAGATTCGGAGAATGGACCTGCCACCTTCGAAACTCAAGATTTATGTGGACAGTACGACGGACCTCAGCCTTGATTTCAACGACGATGATCGGTCAGTACGACTGGCGGACTGCCACACTAGTGCACGGTCTTTCAGGCAGATGTCTGTGCCATTACGTTGGCCGCAAAGGACATTCGGAGAATGGACCTGCTACCTTCGAAACTCAGGATATATGTGGACAGTAGACGGACCTCACCCTTGAATACAAGAACGATGATCGGTATGTCATTTAGACTGCCGGACTTGTGCACTGTCTTTCAGGTAGATGTCTGTCACGTTGGCATCAGAGAAAATTCGGAGAATGGACCTGCCACCTTCGAAACTCAGAATATATGTGGACGGTAGACGGAATTCACCCTTGAATACAAGAACGATGATCGGTATGTCAGTTAGACTGCCATTCTAGTGCACGGTCTTTCAGGCACTTACGTTGGCAGCAGAGGAGATTCGGAGAATGGACCTTCCAGCTTCGAAACTTAGGATCAATGCGAACAGTACGACGAATCTCAGCTTTGAATTAAAGGACGATGATCGTGATGTCAGTACGACTGCCGGACAAGTATACGGTCTTTCAGGCAGAAGTTTGTGGCATTACGTTGGCCGCAAAGGAGATTCGGAGAATGGGGATGTCACTTTCGAAACTCGGGATATATGTGAACAGTACGACTGACCTCAGCCTTGATTTCAAGGATGATGATCGGTATGTCAGTAGGACTCAGTAAACGGTCTTTCCTGCAGATGGTTATGCCATTATGTTGGCCGCAAAGAAGATTCTGAGAAAATTCACCTACGAAACTCACGATATATGTGAACAGATCCACGGACCTCTGCCTTGAATTCAAGGACAATGATCGGTATGTCAGTTATACTGCCGTACTAGTGCACAGTCTTTCAGGCAGATGTCTATGCCCCTACGTTGGCAGCAGAGGAGATTCGGAGAATGGACCTGCCACCTTCGAAACTCAGGTTATATGTGAACAGTACGACGGATCTCAGCCTTGAAATTAAGGACGGTGATCGGCATGTCATTTAGACTGCCGGACTTGTGCACGGTCTTTTTGGCAGATGTCTATGCCCTTACGTTGGCAGCAGAGAAGATTCGGAGAATGGACCTGCCACCTTCGAAACTCAGGTTATATGTGAACAGTACGACGGATCTCAGCTTTGAATTCAAGGACAATGATCGGTATGTCAGTTAGACTGCCGGACTAGTGTAAGATCTTTCAGGCAGATGTCTGTGCCATTACGTTGGCCGTAAAGGAGATTCGGAGAATGGGGATGTCACCTTCGAAAGTCAGGATATATGTGGAAAGTACGACGGACCTCAGTTTTGATTTCAAGGAAGATGATCGGTATGTCAATACGACTGCCGGACTAGTATACGGTCTTTCATGCAGATGTTTGTGGCATTACGTTGGCCGCAAAGGAGATTCGGAGAATGGAGATGTCACCTTCGAAACTCAGAATATATGTGGACAGTACGACTGACCTCAGCATTGATTTCAAGGATGATGATCGGTATGTCAGTAGGACTCAGTGTACGGTCTTTCCTGCAGATGGTTATGCCATTATGTTGGCCGCAATGGAGATTCGGAGAAAATTCACCTACCAAACTCAGGATATATTTGGACAGTACGCCGGACCTCTGCCTTGAATTCAAGGACAATGATCGGTATGTCAGTTTAACTGCCGGACTAGTGTAAGGTCTTTCAGGCAGATGTCTGTGCCATTACGTTGGCCACAGAGGAGATTCGGATATATTTGGACAGTTTGGAGGACCTCAAGGTCTTGAGTTCAGGAGATTCAGAGAATGGACCTTCCACCTTCAAAACTCAAGATATATGTGGACAGTATGGAGGACCTCAAGGTCTTGAGTTCAAGTACGATGAGTTCGAAGTGAGTGGCGGAGTGTTTGGGGTCCCTGAATGTACTCTTGGTTCATGACGCTACGAGGGCCTGGGTTACCGGACCCAACTGTCTTCTGGGAAAAGAGAAGGCTGAGAGTATGACAGGATGGGATCTTCCCCGGCAAGCAGATTGAGGAGGCAGTGGCGAGGTGGGAGTCTGTGAATGCAGGGCGGTTTACCAGGACACTCTGGTCAGTTGTCGATCGGAAGTGGACGAGGGAGTTGCTGGCTCTTGATGAGGAGTCACTATGTACGATTACAGCACTAGCTGTCTCTTCAGTTCTTCACGGCAAGCAGAGTGCGGGGGCGGTGCCGTGGTGGTAGTCTATGAATGAATGGCGGTAAACCAAGATACTCTGGTCACCTGTCGTCCGGAAGTGGACGAGAGAGTTGCTGGCTCTTGATGAGGAGTCACTGTGCACGATTAAAGCACGAGCTGTCTCTTCAGTGGACCATCTCCATCAGAAGATACTATCCCTGCGAAGACATATCTTGCCGTCTAAGCATACTTTCTGGACCTTTCAAATCAAAATCTTGTGGATAGGTATCTACCGCCCAGAAGCCTTAAGGCACATTTTCATGCGTAGAGCGTGAGGTTCAGCGCTACAAGAGAGAACCTCCAGATCAAGTGGCATATCAAGCAGATCTAGAAATCATTCAGACACGGGAGCAGATGCGGTGAAAAGCTACAGAGTGAATGTGGTTCTTGGAGATCGACCTCCTCCCATGGCACCTGAGGAAATTGACCTTCGCCGGCAAGCCAGAAAAGTTTTGGCTCTAACATAGCACGGGTTGATGGCAACCTGCAGAATGTGTGAACCGATTGTGACCTGGGACCACATTAAACACGTCACCAGTTTATCTGCCCTGACAGACCCACTCGTTTTAGACCCTGATCCTTCTCGACGTACCCCACTTCAGAGTTCCTGGATCGGGATATTCAACAGAACCAAGCAGACGAAGGATAGAGCACAACACACTACACCAACAACAACAGGATTCATAGACGAAAATTGCGCGATAGGCCATATGGCAGGGCGCATGAGAATCCCGCATGACGATTACTGTGGACTATGTCTTAATGATGATGTAGAGGTGATGATTGAGCATATGCCCTGCTCATAAGGTGTCAACAGGGACATAGGCTTTCTTCGATCTTCGCGAACTTGCAAATGTGTATCTAGGATGTCTCCTTAGATCCGTGAATAGAACTAGGAACGCAATGAAATCTTCAACACGCTGTTATGCATGCACAGACGAGGTGCACCAGTGCTTGACACTTGCCGAGTGACCGCTTGAGTGAGTGTGGGCTCACGCTCTGGGGATGCACTAACATGGTGGCGTGTTGAATGGGTGATCGCTTCCTATTCTATTCCTATATTTCCTGCATTTTTTATATCTTGTCATATTCCTGTCTCCCCTTCTGGATGGAGCGGGGGAACGACACCTCTTTGGAATGAAGTTTTACATGGCATAGTACCTCAAAAATGTTGCCAGCATTAGGAGGGGAAAACCACCGCTAAAGATTTTTTTTGATGGTTTCGCCAGGATTCGAACCCAGGTATTCATCGTCATAGGCGTACATGCTAACCTCTGCGCTAAGCAGCAGCATGTTTAAACCAATAATGAAGTCACGACTCAGTGGCATGGTGGACGTTGATGGAGAGTTAGTACGACATGAGGACATCACTGCAGATTTCAAGAGAGCTTTGTCTTGGCATAGATAGGCGGGGCGATGAGTACCACGCCTGCGGGGGCACTGTAGACAATTTTAAATGTTCCACTCAAAGACATAAAGATTTAGTATGAGACAACCACTGCGATTATGACGAACTTAAAGCGATGAGAGAGTGCATAGAGGTAAAGAGCAGCTCACATCGTCACGGGATAACGAGGTGATGATACGAAACTTTACTGGATTGAAACATGTTTAGGATACCTGAGACACCATTTGAGGTTTAGTGGGAGGCACTGGTGCCAACAACCCAGTCTTGGTTTGAAGGAACCCTGGTATTGCCACCTGATAGTTCATACTGCATGAATGGGTCAAAGCTAGAGGACAGAGCTGACCTGGGAATCTACATTGAGGACTATGGCACCAAGATCCATTTCCATTTGAGGTTTAGTGGGAGACACTGGTGCCAACAACCTAGTCTTGGTTTGAAGGAACCCTGGTATAACCATTTGATATTTCATTCTGCATGAATGGATCAAAGCTAGAGGACAGAGCTGACCTGGGAATCTACATTGAGGACTATGGCACCAAGATCCATTTCCGACTGTCTAATCATAATAATACGGTCCTGCAGGCAGAGATCCAGGAGATCGCGGGATTTGGTATAGTAATAACGCGAGGACTTCGAGTGTGTACATGTTTACAGATAGTAAATAGGGCGACGCATTCTGAGTTCAAGGCGTGCGCAACAAACGCGCACGTATTACTGAAAAACAGTGAAGCTGTAGTAAGGGCAACGAAAATCCTATGAGGAATCCGGATCGTAAGAAAACGTGGCTAATATTGGGTGTAAGTAGGAAAGTGGTCAGAATGGTTTTTGATATCATTGCGAGACATAGAACTTCAGCAACACTGATACAGAATAGGTGGAGAAACTGATAGTGTGTTTGGGGCATATGGGGATGACTATGAGATTCTGGATGCCATTGCCCGGCTTTCGCGGCTTACCAATACTTACATTAAGATGTTGATACCATACTGACTTGAGCCAGACATTGAATGTAAGAAGATAAGGGACTTTATTCCTCAAATAGATTTTCTCGACTTAAGCGTATACACACAGTGCAGTGGGGTGAATTTAAACGCGCACTTCATTTCAACCTTACCTAGCATAACCTTATGTTTTCAACTCACTTTACTTTCAAAAAGCCCAACATGTTTCCATTTTTATGTCTTATAGCACAATCAGCCCTTTAAATATTCGTGAGCTGGCTGAAGTCATGAACATTTTAAAGGGTTTTCTTAACAAAAGCATTTGCACAGATTTAAAAGAAGTGTACCAGGTATCATATTCACTATTGAGGTGCTCAAAGTCAAAGATTCAAAATTTGAATTGCTTCAGCACGCACCTCATTTACATAACGAATTTCGCTTTCTTGGATAAGGTTTTTGATTTAATATGCAATGAAATGGAAAGACGTACAGTGGGTGTAAATCAAAAGCACTAGTGAAAAATATTCTGAGTGAAAACGGGTAGAGATACAAATGCAAATTTTGCCCATGAACATTCCCCTGAACAGGAACAGAGGCAAAGTTCTCACATATCAATGAGACCAGTCCAATTCAAGTTTAAGCTCAATGATAAGGAGCCTCCTTTTTATCGCCGAGTCCGAACGGCGTATCCCCTGGGCTTGTCACCCAATGACGTCTTTTTATTTTATAAAAATGTCTAGACAATGATTTTGAGGTGTTTCTATCCGAGTGAAAAAAGTAGTTGAACAAAAGCGCAAAAAAGTGTTTAAAACATGCTGGAAGATACTTTGAAACCATGGATCGCATTTGTCGAGTTCTTTTCCCGGCATCTCTTCTTAGGCAAAAAAAGGATATAAGATAAGAGTTGCTCTGCTATTAAAACGATATCGCGATATGGTCCGGTTCGGACCACAATTAAATTATATGTTGGAGACCTGTGTAAAATTTCAGCCAATTCGTATAAGAATAGCGCCCATTGGGGCTCACGAAGTAAAATAGAGAGAACGATTTATATGGGATCTGTATCGGGCTATAGACCGATTCAGACCATAATAAACACGTTTGTTGATGGTCATGAGAGGATCCATCGTACAAAATTTCAGGCATATCTGATAATAATTGCGACCTCTAGGGGTCAAGAAGTCAAGATCCAAGATCGGTTTATATGGAAGCTATATCAGGTTATGAACCGATTTGAACCTTATTTGACACAGTTGTTGAAAGTAAAAATAAAATACGTCATGAAAATTTTAGCCAAATCGGATAGAAATTGCGCCCTCTAGAAGCTCAAGAAGTCAAATCCCCAGATCTGTTTATATGACAGCTATATCAGGTTATGAACCGATTTCAACCATACTTGGCACAGTTGTTGGATATCATAACGAAATACTTCGTGCAAAAATTCATTCAAATCGGATAAAAATTGTGCCCTCTAGAGGCTCAAGAAGTCAAGACCCAAGATCGGTATATATGGCAGCTATATCAGGTTATGGACCGATTTGAACCATACTTGGCACAGTTGTTGGATATCATAACAAAACACGTCGTGCAAATATTCTTTCCAATCGGATGAGAATTGCGCACTCTAGAGGCTCAAGAAGTCAAAACCCAAGATCGGTTTATATGGCAGCTATATCAAGTTATGGGCCGATTTGAACCATACTTGGCACAGTTGTTGGATATCATGACAAAACACGTCGTGCAAAATTTCATTTCAATCGGATAAGAATTGCGCACTCTAGAGGCTCAAGAAGTCAAGACCCAAAATCGGTTTATATGGCAGCTATATCAGGTTATTTACCGATTTAAACCATACTTAGCACAGTTGTTGGATATCATAGCAAAACACGTCGTGCAAAATTTCATTCCAATCGGATAAGAATTGCGCACTCTAGAGGCTCAAGAAGTCAAGACCCAAGATCGGTTTATATGGCAGCTATATCAAAACATGGACCGATATGGCCCATTTACAATACCAACCGACCTACACTAATAAGAAGTATTTGTGCAAAATTTCAAGTGGCTAGCTTTACTCCTTCGGAAGTTAGCGTGTTTTCGACTGACAGACGGACGGACGGACGGACGGACAGACGGACGGACATGGCTAGATCGACATAAAATGTCGCGACGATCAAGAATATATATTATTTATGGGGTCTCAGACGAATATTTCGAGTAGTTATATATCTTCAATATATATTTATATATCTTCAATACATTTGAAATAAGTTTTCTTTTTAATTCATTCTGAGAACAAAAGACTTAAGAAACGAACATACATGAATCGCAACCATCACATAGACTGATCACAGAAAATTCGTATAGCCTCCACCATGGAAGGGTCACTAAGGAGTTTGTCCCAATGGGCTACCAGAAATGGGTTTAGGACCAACCCAAAGAAGATGAAGCTGATGCTCTTCACGCGTAGATATAAGATAACGGAGTTCAGACTCCGGTCCTTGGACCCCGCGACTGTCGAAGCAGCGAAGTACTTTAGTGTAGTCCTTGATTCAAAGCTGTGCTGTGCTGGAATACCGAGGAACATAGCAGTAAGGGACTGTGTGATTCTTACTCCTGCAGGAGGTTGATAGGTAGGAAATGGGGGGGTGAATTCCAGGATGATTTATTGCATGTATACGGACCAGTACTGACCTATGGAGCACTGGTATGGTGAAAGGCCGTGAAGGACAGGACACGTACGAAGGAGTTCGAGAAAGTCCAAAGACTGGCCTGCATCGGATGTACAGGGGCATTGAGATCTGCACCGCAGGCAGGCCTGGAAGCGATACTGCGCCGCTAAAGTAACTCTTAGGCTTAGGGAGCTCGCCATACTTAAGGAGCACAATTGCGGCCCCAGTCCAATTCTGGGTGTTATGGATGCGAAAGGAAGACTGAGAGGATCTCGGACTAACTGGCACCAGTGCCGACTGGGGTGAGGGCATTCGCGATTATTTTTCCTGGTAGGGATGAATGAATGCTGTACTTGAAGAGAATCAAACCTCGATCTACACAGATGGCTCCAAGATGAAGTCAGGGACTGGATTGGGGGTCTACTCTGACCCACTTACGGCCATTCAGGCAGAGGTCTGTACCATTACAGTAGCCGCAAGAGATATTCTGGTAAGGGATTTACCGCCCTCAAATCTCAGGATTTATGTGGGCAATATGGAGGCGCTGAAGGCCTTGGGGTCGAGAATGGTGAGATCGAGTTACGCGGCCGATTATTTGGGTCCACGAAGTGACCCAGACATTAGTTGCTGGTCATGAGGGGATTGGAGGAAATGAAAGCGATGACGAGTGCGCCAGGAGGGATTCGTCTGCGCCGGGAGGACCAGCCACCGGTCTTGCCTACCTGCCATTTGTCGAACGACTGAATACAGTTAAGGGTATGGCCAGAGCGGCCTCGGTGGCAAGATGGGACTCGGTGCATGGTTGCCGCACAGCAAAGGTGCTCTGATCTGTCACGACCGGAGGAGGACGAGGGAGTTGCTGGCGTTCGATAAGAGGTCGATGTGTACCTTAACAGGGGTCATAACCGGACATTATACCATAGGCCGCATGGCGGTGAGCATAGGAATACCGCACAATGACTTCTGCAGGGGTTGCCTAGATTAGGATGGGGAGGAGGCTATCGAGCACTTGCTGTGTTCATGTCTCTCTCTCTCCCCTTTCTGGGGTGTCGTTTCTTTTGCGATCTGGATGAACTTGCGAATGTTCCTGTGGTAGGTCTCCTGAGATGTGTTGACGGAAGAGGATGGGGTCGAGAATGGTGAGATCAAGTTACGCGGCGGATTGTTTGGAGTCCCTGGATAGCCTCAGGGTCCACGAAGTGACCCTGGCGTGAGTTGCTGGTCATGAGGGGATTGGAGGAAATTAAAGCGATGACGAGTGCGCCAGGAGAGATTCGTCTGCGCCGGGAGGACCAGCCACCGGTTTTGCCTGCCTGCCATGTATCGAATGACTAAATACATTTGAGGGGATGGCCTCAGTGGCAAGATGGGACTCGGTGGATGGTTGCCGGATAGCAAAGGTGCTCTGACCTGTCACGACCGGAGGAGGACGAGGGAGTTGCTGGCGTTCGATAAGAGGTCGATGTGTACCTTAACAGGGGTCATAACCGGACACTATACCATAGGCCGCATGGCGGTGAGCATAGGAATACCGCACAATGACTTCTGCAGGAGTTGCCTCGATTAGGATGGGGAGGAGACTATCGAGCACTTGCTGTGTTCATGTCTCTCTCTCTCCTTTCTGGGGAGTCGTTTCTTCTGCGATCTAGATGAACTTGCGAACGTACCTGTGGTAAGTCTCCTGAGATTTGTTGACGGAAGAGGATGGTACTAAGGGGGGGAGGTGCCATAAGCTCCAGCGTAGGTACACCAACTCGGGCTCTCAATTCGTCCTGTTTTTCTTTTATACGTACTCACATTTTCTTCTATTCTCTTTCTTTCTAGGGTTCTACAATGGGCCAAACTGGCTTCCGAGTGAACTTATCTATGGGGGAGGAACCCACTTAACAAACCTAACCTAACCATAGTCTGAATTTGTCAATGTATATCAACACACTGACTGCCATATAAACCGACCATCGATCTTGACTTATTGAGCCTCTTGAGGGCGCAATTCTTATTCGATTTTGCTGACATTTTTGAACGAGTTGTTGTGCTATGACTTCCAACAACCGTCCATGCATTCTTGAGCCTCTAGGGGGCACAATTATTATACGATTTGGCAGAAATTTTGTATGGGATGCTATGTCCACCATAGGATGGGGGTATACTAATTTCGCTGCCGTATAAACCGATCTCGGATCTTGACTACTTGTGGCTTTAGAAGACGCAATTCTTATCATATGTAGCTAAAATTGTGCATGAAGTGTTGTGTTTAGATTTGCAACAACTATACAAAGTATGGTCCGAATCGGTCCAAGTTTTAATAAAGCTGCCATATAAACCAATATTGGATCTTGACTTGAGCCTCTAGAAGGCGTAATTCTAATCGGATTTGGCTGATATTTGGAATGAAGTGATTTGCTACGACTTGAAACAAAAGTGTCATGTATGGTCTAAATCAGTTCATAACCTGATATAGCTCCCAAACAAACCAATTTCCCTATTATACTTCTTGTTCTACTACGGGCGCAATTGATATCCCCCCCCGACGAAATCTCTACATTGGTGCTGAAGAATCAGGATTTACCTGGAGTTGAGTGCCTTACTACCGCCCTCAACCTGTCTTTCAACACTCTTATAGTTCCCGATGTCTGGAAACTGGGCAAAGTGATCCCGTTACTGAAGCCTGGAAAGGACCCGAGTTTGGGGGAGTCGTACAAACCCATCTCTATTCTCTCGCCAGTGGCAAAGACGCTAGAGGCATTACTCCTCCCGAGCCTCGTAGGAGAATATCCATTCGCCGAGCATCAACATGGCTGTCGAAGACTGCATAGCATAACAACAGCATTGCATGCCATCACCGCACACATTTGCCGTGGCTTCAATCAGCCCAGACCATGAGATAGGATGGTCCTTGTGGCACTGGACCTATCGAAGGCATTCAACACGGTCAGCCATGCCAAACGCTGGGTCGCAAATGATCTGTGTAGTCGCCAGTCATTTGTGGAATTTAGGCATAAGAAGTCGAAACACCGTAGAGTGAAACAGGGAGTTCCCCAAGGTGGGGTGATATCTCCGGCACTGTTCAACCTCTACCTATCCTCCATTCCACCCCCTCCAGATGGCATAGAGATCGTATCATATGCGGACGATTGTATGATCATGGCATCAGGTCCCCCACCCATTGTTGACATCTGCGATAGGTTGAACGTCTACCTCATCGAAATTGCCTCATATTTCGCTGCAGGAAATCTGAAGTTATCTGCCACCAAATCTTCAGCCACATTGTTCACTACAAATACGCGTGAGGTGAATACTGAGCTGACTGTGATGGTCGATGGAGAAATGATTCCGACCATCAAGTGTCCCAAAATACTTGGCGTCACATTTGACATCTCTTACACATTCTCCCCACATGCCATAGCAATTTGCGATAAAGTTAAAAGTAAAAGCAAGATCCTCAAGTCACTTGCTGGCAGCACTTGGGGTGCAGACAAAGAAACCTTGTTGACCATGTACAAAGCAATTGGCCGGTCTGTGGTAAGGTTTGCAGCGCCATTGTGGTCTCGTCAACTTTGTTACAGATCTCTCAGAATGCCGCCCTCCGAACTGCTACGGTCTGTCTCCTCAGTTCTCATGTGGATCATTTCCCTCAGGAGACAAAGATCCTACCAGTGCGAAGACATAAATACATGCTGTCTAAGCAATACCTTTTGGGCTGTTATCGCAGAGACCATCCAAATCATCATCTGGTGGATAGATATCCACCGCCCAGAAGCTTTAAGGTAGATCGACGAGATCTTGATCGTGAGGTTCAGCGCTATAACAGACAACCTCGAGATCAAGCGGCATATCAAGCAGGTTTAGACAAAATTCATGCAGACACGGTAGCAGATGCTGTAAATGGCTACCGGGTGAACGTTTTCCCTGGAGAAAGACCGCCTCCCATTGCACCTGAAGAAATTGACCTCCCCTGGTAAACCAGAGTAGTTCTGGCTCAATTATGTTCCGGCATATGCAGCCGCCTCAACTCCTACAGAGCAAGGGTTAATGCCGACGTGCAAGATGTATGTCCCGATTGTAACCAGGGACCGCACGATACACGCCACCTGTTTAACTGCTCGGCCAGACCGAATCGACTCAGACCCAGATCCCTGAGGACGCACCCCAGCTTAGTCGCAGAGTTCCTGGGTCTTGACACTCAACAGAATCAAGCAGACAAAAAATAAAACACAATAAACTGCTACAACAACAACAACAACAACTATGTGCAAAATTTCAGCCTAATCCCACAAAATCTGCGGCTTCCAGGGGCTCACAAATTCAAATCGGGAGATCGGTTTATATGGGATCTATAACCAAATCTGAACCAGTGTAGCCCAATTGCAATCCCCAACGACCTACATCAATATTAAGTAAAATTTCAAATTTTGCCCATTAACATCCACATTAATCCACTAAGGAACAGGGGCAAACTTCTCACATATCAATGAGTGCAGTCCGATTTCAGTTTTTAAACTCAATGATAAGGGGTCTCCTTTTTATAGCCGAGTCCGAACGGCGTGCCGCAGTGCGACACCTCTTTGGAGGGAAGTTTTACATGGGAGGGGAAAACCACCGCTGAAAATTTTTTTCTGATGGTCTCGCCAGGATACGAACCCAGGCTTTCAGCGTCATAGGCGGACATGCTAACCTCTGCGCTACGGTGGCCTCCACATCAATATTAAGTATCTGTATAAAATTTTAAGCGGCTAGCTAGGACGGACGGACATGGCTAGCTCGACTCAGGATGTCGAGACTATCAAGAACATGTGGACTATATGGGGTCCTAGTTCAATATTTCGAGGTGTCACAAACGGAATGACTTGACTAGTATACCCCCATCCTATGGTGGTGGATATAAAAACCAAATTAAAACTCATAATTGATTTGGTCAATGTACCAACGCGAATATGCTTAAAGTATTCATGGCAAGAATATGCTAATTCTAGGAATATTTTTATAATCCATCACACCCACTTGTATGAGTCACATCAATGCTAAAAAAGACTTCTTAAAGCTATACAAAAACACGTGCATTGCCGCTCGATTAGAAAAAATGAAAAAACAAAACAAAAAGACACCTACACCTATGCCGAAAGCACGCATTATTAATTTGTCTATGTCATGTGTAATGAGAAAACATTGTCAAACTTCAATTAAATTAAAATAAATGTCAATGTAAAGCAAATGGCTTGCCATACCAAATTAAATACAAGTGCAATGTAAAATTCAAAATTATTTCGTTTTTTTTTGTAATTATAAGCTGTAAAACCCACAAGGCAGAGGTAAACCAAAAAAAAAAAAACGCAACAATTTGACTTTGAAAACTTGAAGCCAACTCAGATGGATGGCCAGACTATTATGGACGGGTATGTCAGCAACAAAAATAACAAAAAAACAGCAAAGTGATTACGTGCCATGCCAACGGAAAGACATTGCGTTCATCGAATTCAAAATATTTTATGCCGATTTGGTAGAACATTTTTAGCTGCATTGCAATGAAATTTTTTTTAATTTTTTTATTTTGTTCAAACAGCCAAGGCATGGCCACCAAATTATTTTATTTCTACTTCATATACACCAAAGAGGCCCAATGAAATTTAAATGTCACAACATCGCCTATGGCATTAGCAGAGTGTAAACGCCACTTTGACTTTGCTCACCATTCAAGGTTGCTGGCTAGAAATAAAACGAGACAAAAAATGCGTAAAGTTTTTTTTTTTAATTTTTTTGATTTTTTGCAACATTTCTTGTGTAACAAATGCCAGCTTTATAAGAAGCTTTAAGTAATTTGCATGAAATTGTTTTGACATTAAGGTCATATAATTTTTGAAAATAAACACTTGAGATGACACAACGATTGATGAACGATTTAATGCTGCTTCTCTCTCAATACACTTGACCATAAGTACATGGATAGATTTAGAGCATCAGCGAGTAGGTGTTTTTTAAGCATGTAGCACTTGAAGACGCAAATTACACTTTTCTACAATTTAGTATTTTTCCAAAAAAGAGAAAACAATAGGAAAAACGTGAGTTGAAACAGAAGCTTATACAACGAATAAGTACAAGTCCTAATAAAATTAAAAAAAAAAACAAGCAAAAAGGCGTTATGTACGGCCGGGCCGAACTTTGGATACCCACCACCTCGGGTGTATATGTAAACCCCCTTACGCCACAATCTGGTGAAAATTGGATAACTTATGCACCCAAATTCGGCAAGGACACTGAGTGGTCTAATAAATATAAGTCACTGCTGAATTTTGTTTTTTAAATTTCAACAAAATCGGGTAATAAATAAAGTTTTTATGAGATTCACACCCTTAAGCGGCATATCGGTCTATATGACAGCTATATCTAAATGCAGTCCTATTTTAACCTTATTTAGGTCGGATGGCGGCTGGCCTAAAACTACTCACTCTTTCAAATTTCAACGAAATCGGATAAAAAATAAAGCTTTTATGGGCTTCAGACCCTTTATCGGCAGATCGCTCTGTAGGGAAGCTATATCTAAATATAGTCCGATCCTAACCATATTTGAGTCCTATGTTGGGAGGTGTCAAACTACTCACTGTTTCAAATTTCAGCGAAATCGGGTAATAAATAGGGCTTTTTTGGCCTTCAGACCCTTTATCGGGAGATCGTTCTATATGGCAGCTATAACTGAATATAGACCGATCTGAACCATATTCTAGTCCTATGTTGGGAGGCTTAAAACTGCGCACTGTTCCAAATTTCAGCAAAATCGGATAAAAAATAAAGCTTTTGTGGGCGTCAGACCCTTTGTCGGCAGATCGGTCTATATGGCAGGTATATCTAAATATAGTCCGATCTGAACCATATTTGGTTCAACTGTCGAGAGGCTTAAAATAACCCATTGATTTAAATTTCAGCGAAATCGCGTAATAAACAAAGCTTTTATGGTTTTCAGATCCCTTATCGGGGGATCGGTCTATATCACAGCTATATCTAAATATAGTCCGATCTGTATCATATTTGGGTCCGATGTTGAGAGGCTTAAAAATGCGCACTATTCCAAATTTCAGCGAAATCGGATAAAAAATAAAGCTTTCAAGGCCTTCAGATCCCTTATCGGGGGATCGGTCTATATGGCAGCTATATCTAAATATAGTACGATCTGAACCATATTTGGGTCAGATGTCGAGAGGCTTAAAACTGCGCACTATTCCAAATTTCAGCGAAATCAGGTACTAAATAGAGCTTTATTGGGCTTCAGATTCCTTATCGGGGTATCGGTCTATATGGCAGCTATATCTAAATATAGTCCGATCTGTATCATATTTGGGTCGGATGTTGAGAGGCTTAAAATTGCACACTATTCTAAATTTCAGCGAAATGGGGTAATAAATAAAGCTTTTATGGCCTTCAGATCCCTTATCGGGGGATCGGTCTATATGGCAGCTATATCTAAAAATAGTATAATCTGAACCATATTTGAGTCAGCCATTATTTTAAATTTCATCGAAATCGGGTAATAAATAAAGCTTTTATGGTTTTCAGACCCTTTATCGGCAGATCGGTCTATATGCCAGCTATATCCAAATCTAAACCGATCTGAGCCAAATTGACGAAGGATGTCAAAGGGCCTAACACAACTCATTGTCCCAAATTTCAGCAAAATCGGATAATAAATGTGGCTTTTGTGGGCCCAAGACCCTAAATCGGAGGATCGGTCTATATGGCAGCTATATATAAATCTGGACCGATCTGGGCCAAATTAACAAAATATGTCGGAAGGCCTAACACTACTCACTGTCCCAAATTTCAGCAAAATCGGATAATAAATGTCGCTTTTATGGGCCCAAGACCCTAAATCGGAGGTTCGGTCTATATGGCAGCTATATCCAAATCTGAACCTATTTGGGCCAAATTAACGAACGATGTCGGAAGGCCTAACACAACTCATTGTCCCAAATTTCAACAAAATCGGATAATAAATGTGGCTTGTATGGGCCCAAGACCCTAAATCAGATGATCGGTCTATAGGGCAGTTATATCCAAATCTGGACCGATCTGGGCCAAATTGACGAAGGATATCAAAGGGCTTACCATAACTCACTGTCCCAAATTTCAGCAAAATCGAATAATAAATGTGGCTTTTATGGGCCCAAGACCCTAAATCGGAGGATCGGTCTTTATGGCAGCTATATCCAGATCTGAACCGATCTGGGCCAAATTGACGAAGGTTATCAAAGGGCTTACCATAACTCACTGTCCCAAATTTCAGCAAAATCGGATCATAAATGTGGCTTTTATGGGCCCAAGACCCTAATTCGGAGGATCGGTTTATATGGCAGCTATAACGAAAACTGCACCGATTTGGGCCAAATTGACGAAGGTTATCAAAGGGCTTACCGCAACTCACTGTCCCAAATTTCAGCAAAATCGGATAACAAATGTGGCTTTTATGGGCCCAAGACCCAAAATCAGAGGATCGGTCTATATGGCAGCTACAACCAAAACTGCACCGATTTGGGCCAAATTGACGAAGGTTATCAAAGGGCTTACCATAACTCACTGTCCCAAATTTCAGCAAAATCGGATAATAAATGTGGTTTTTATGGGCCCAAGACCCTAAATCGGAGGATAGGTCTATATGGCAGCTATAACCAAATTTACACCGATCTAAGCCAAATTAACAAAGAATGTTGGAAGGCCTAACACGACTCATTGTCTCAAATTTCAGCAAAATCGGATAATAAATGTGGATTTTATGGGTCCAAGACCCTAAATCGGAGGATCGGTCTATATGGCAGCTATATCGAAATCTGAACCGATCTGAGCCAATTTGACGAAGGATATCAAAGGGCTTACCACAACTCACTGTCTCAAATTTCAGCAAAATCGCATAATAAATGTGGCTTTTATGGGCCCAAGACCCTAATTCGGAGGATCGGTCTATGTGGCAGCTATAACCAAATCTGCAACGATCTGGGCCAAATTAACAAAGGATGTCGGAAGACCTAACACTACTCATTGTCCCAAATTTCAGCAAAATCGAATAATAAATGTGGCTTTTATGGGCCCAAGACCCTAAATCGGAGGATCGGTTTATATGGCAGCTATAACCAAAACTGCACCGATTTGGGCCAAATTGATCAAGGATGTCAAAGGGCTTACCACAACTCACTGTCTCAAATTTCAGCAAAATCGAATAATAAATGTGGCTTTTATGGGCCTAAGACCCTAAATCGGGAGCCCATCTTCGAACTTAACCTGCTTATGGATAAAAAAAGAATCTGTGCAAAGTTTCAGCTCAATATCTCTAATTTAAAAACTGTGCGTGATTTCAACAGACAGACGGACAGACGGACGGACATGTTTAGATCGTCTTAGATATTTACGCTGATCAAGAATATACTGTCGGAAATGGATATTTCGATGTGTTGCAAACGGAATGACTAAATGAATATACCCCCTATCCTACGGTGGTGGGCACTTAAATATAATGATCCTAATAATGGTGCAGAGGGATTCAAATTTCTACAAATCATACTTGCACCATGCTTTGATAAACTCAAACTGTGCCACAATTATTGTCAACTAGTGAAGGAAGACTTTGATCATAGAATGAACTAAACAAATAAACTTGCCCATACTGTTATCCCCAAAACTTTTTGTTTGTATAACACTTTCAATGTCTACAAATCAAATTCAAATCAGGTGAGATACTCCAAGCAAACACTTCAAAACTTATCATCGTCATTATAAGTTTCCTGAAGAGATACACTTAATTGCGTATACTACAATTATCGATAGGCACATTTTGGAAGCGCATATATTCATTTATAGCTGTTAACAAACCAGGGTCAATTTTGCAACAGATAGGCAATACCACGATTTTAACGTAAAACGTAGAAGGGGGTTAACAATCGAACTTTTTTTTATAACAAAATAAAAAATTTACCTCAGGATTCGAGGAAACTCCATGTCATGTGAGAAGCCGTTGTACGAAATTTCTGCCAAATCGGATTACAATTGCGACCTCTAGAGGCTCAAGAAGTCAAGACCCAAGATCGTTTTATATGGCAGCTATACCAGGTTCAAGACCGATTTGAACCATACTTAACACAGTTGCTGGAAATCATAACAAAATACCTCATGCAAAATTTCAGCCAAATCAGATGAGAATTGCGACCTCTAGCGGCTCAAGATGTTAAGATCCAAGATAAGTTTATATGGCAGCTATACTAGGTTTTAGAACGATTTGAACCATACCTAGCGCAGTTGTTGGAAGTGATACCAAAACACCACGTCTAAAATTTTAGTCAAATCGGACAAGAACTGCATCCTCTAGAGGCTCAAGAAATCAAGACCCAAGATCGGTTTATATGGCAGCTTTGTCAAAACATGGACCGATTCGGCCCATATACAATCCCAACCGACTTACACTAAAAAAAGTATTTGTGCAAAATTTCGAGCGCCTAGCTTTACTCCTTTGGAAGTTAGAGTGGTTTCTACAGATAGACGGACGGACGGACAGACATGGCTAGACCAACTCAAAATGTCATGACAATCCAGAATATATATACTTTATGGTGTCGCAGATCAATATATCAAGGTGTTACAAACGGAATGACAAGGTTAGTATAACCCTATCCTATTGTGAAATATATCTCCGAGTTGCCAAATATATTCTTTCAAGGTATCAATTACACCATAATTAGTATGTTTTCTTCCACTAGTCGTATTTTTGCCAAGACTGCGATAATGTTTGTCAAATTGCTAAATTTTAGCAATCCCCGTTCGCTATATATTTTGCACTTTTTGATACCAAAGTGCACGAGTTTTTAATGGATCATTTAGTCAACCATTATATATTTCTTGCTGGTACCTATATGCCAAATTTTAGACCTCTAGCTCCATTTGCAAAAAAAGTACTAATTTTGGTACCAAAATGTATGAATTTTTAATAACCACCAATCATATATTTCTTAGTTGTACCTACATGCCAAATTCACACCTCTAGCCCCATCTATGGAGAAAGTACCAAATAGTACCACTTTTGGTACCAAAGTGTACAAATTTTTAATAGTCACCAATCATATATTTCCTAGTTGTAACCACATGCCAAATTTCAGACCTCTAGCTCCATCTATGGAGAAAGTACCAAATAGTACCACTTTTGGTACCAAAGTGTACAAATTTTTAATAGTCACCAATCATATATTTCTTAGTTGTACCTACATGCCAAATTTCACACCTCTAGCTCCATCTATGGAGAAAGTACCAAATAGTACCACTTTTGGTACCAAAGTGTACGAATTTTTAATAGTCACCAATCATATATTTCTTAGTTGTAACCACATGCCAAATTTCAGACCTCTAGCTTCATCTATGGAGAAAGTACCAAATGGTACTACTTTTGGTACCAAAGTGTACGAATTTTTAATAGAATATCATATATTTCTTAGTTATACCCACATGCCAAATTTCAAACCTCAATCTCCATAAATGAAGAGAGTACCAAATGGTACCAATTTGGTACCAAATTGCACGAATTTTTAATAGAACATCATATACTTCTTAGTTGTACCTACATGCCATAGTTCAAACCTCAAGCTCCATCTATAAAGAAAGTACCAAATGGTACCACTTTTGGTACCAAAATGTGTGAATTTTTAATAGATCATTGAGTCACCAATCATTGATTTTTTTTAGTTGTACCTACATGCCAAATTTCGGATCTCTACCTCCATCTATGAAGAATGTACCAAATAGTACCAATTTTGGTACCAAAATGTTCGAATTGTAAAAAAATTATTTAGTCACCCATCACATATTTCTAAGTTTTACCTACATGCCTCTTAGTTTTTTTTTTACTTAAATGCCTCTAGTTTTATCTACCTCTAGCCTATCTGCACAAAAAGTACCAAATGATACCAATATAGGTACCAAAATGTACGTATTGCAAAAATATCATAGTAACCCTTCATATTTATCCTACTTGTACCGACATATCAAATTTCAGACCTCTAGCTCCATCTGTAAAGAAAGTACCAAATGGTACCAATATTGGTACCAAAATGTACTAATTGTAAAAAGATCATAGTCACCCATCATATTTATCCTACTTGCACCTACATACCAAATATCAGACCTCTAGCTCCATCTGTAAAGAAAGTACCAAATTGTACTAATTGCGGTACTAAACGTACGTTTCTTCCTGTTACCAGCACTATTTTTCCCACTATTTCTTTTCACCCTAATCCTTTTGCACCAGGTGTCTTTTAAGTCAATATTCAAAATTCTAATCTATCCATCTGCCTTGTACAAAGTTTACTCATTTCGTACCTTTTTTGTACTTTACTTTTTTTTACTTTTTTTAGTACCTAAATGCACAAATTTCCAAAAACTCTATAGTCACCCAACTGAGGTTGGTGTAGATGAGTTCGAAAATTCAAAGCTCTAGTTCAATTTACAAAGAACGTACCAAATAGTACCAATTGCGGTACTAAACGTACTATTTTCCCACTTTCTGTACGATTTCGCAAAACTTTTTTACGAGACGCCCCTTTAATTTGAGTCCAATAATATAATTCTAACCCTTTCCGTTCGCGCTGGACAAGAGTATCATTTCGTACTTTTTGGGTCTTTTTAGTACCTAAACGTACGAATATAATGAAATCCAGCCTTATCCCGTGCCTATGACCTAATACCATCATTCGTGCAAAATTTCATGATTCTGGCTTTAGCCGTTTGGGCTGGGCGATGATCAGCCAGTCAGTCAGCAATCAATCAGTCAGCAATCAGTCAGTCACGCCACTCTTTTATATACACAGATTTCTGTTAGTTTATGTCGGTAGCTAGACCTAAACCTGCCACGCTACTCTTCCTTTTATAATTCAGGAAAAAATATTTTCCGTTTCATTTTCGCAAAAACCTTTTGAGGTGTTTTCTTCCTAAGGAGTGATCATGGATCCAAACATAAACCAGAAATACGTGTCCCAGGAGTTTTACATATTTGAGAACAGGGACTGAGATATGTTTTAGCCTGCCTGACCATAATACGGTCCTGCAGGCAGAGATCTGGGCCATAACGGAATGCGTGAGGTGATGTGGTTCTAACGCGAGGACGTTGAATGTGAACATCTTTACGGGCATTAAATTGACCATGAGGGCAATAACAACCAGGACGGTAAGGTCACACCTTCTCTGAGGATGGCACAATCCGCATTGTTTGGGTGCCGGGCCATAACGGTGTGAGGGTGAATGAAAGGGCATGCGTAGAGGTACACGTTTAACCTAACGCAGATGTCAAAAATGGGTGGGGGCCTGGTGCCATAACCGTACAACCGCCCGCATATTATACCATCTCTATGAAGTGGAATAGAGGATAACTAGAGGTTTAACAGTGCCGGAGATATCACCCTGCCTTGGGGAACCCCCTTTTTCAGTCTACGGTGTTTCACCAAAATTCCACATGCAAATAACTCGTGACCCAGCGTTGCAGGCTTGGCTGGAGGGAAGTGTTGGCAATGTCCTCAAATTGTTTGGCATGGTGTTCTCAAAAAGTTAGGCATGGTGTCTTCAAATAGTCCCAGTGCCACGAGGACCGTGCCCTGGGCTGGTTGAAGCCACGGCAAATGTGTGTGGAGATGACATACAAAGCAGTTGTTGTGCATTGCAAATGCAAATACAAAATTTGTCCATGAACAATCCACAAAGGAACAGGGACAGACTTCTCAATGGTAAGGGGCCTCCTTTTTATAGCCAAGTCCGAGGGGCGTGCCGCAGTGCTACACCTCTTTGGGAAGAAGTTTTTGCACGGAAAAGTACCTCACAAATGTCGACAGCATTAGAAGGGGTTAACCACAGATATTTTCTTTTTATGTTCGTTTCAGGTTTCGATCACAGGTGTACAGCTGCATAGGTCCACATGCAAACCTCTACGCTACGGTGGCCTACTGTTGTGCTGCGCAGCCTTCGAAATCTATGCTGATGTTAGGCAAACGGAAATTCTCCAACGAGACTCAGGAGTAGTAGTCCCTCACGCGTCGTGGCTACTGGTGAGAGAAAGAAGAGCTGTCTGTACGACGCCCCCTAGCTGGAGTCCTCTCCAGGCTTCAGTAGCGGGATAACTCTGACCATTTTCTAGACACTGGCAACTATAAAAGTGTTCAAAAACGGGTTCAGGACAGTTGGAATGTACTCGACTCCATGTATTGTTAGTCCTCATGCTAACCTCTACGCTACGGTGGCCTACTGTTGTGCTGCGCAGTCTTCGAAATCTATGCTGATGTTAGGCGAACGGAAATTCTCCAACGAGGCTCGAGAGTAGTATTCCCTCACGAGTCTTGGCTACAAGTGAGAGAAAGAAGAGCTGTCTGTATGACGCCCCCTAGCTGGGGTCCTCCCTAGGCTTCAGTAGAGAGATCGGGATCACTCTGCCCATTTTCTAGACACTGGGAACTATAAAAGTGTTCAAAGACGGGTTAAGGACAGTTGTAATGTACTCGACTCCATGTGTGTCCAGATTTTTCAGCATCAGTGTAGAGATGCCGTCGGTGCCCAAAGCCTTGCATGACTTGGCGCCACCGATGACATTCGTAACTTCATCCACGGTAAATTGTGATGGATGTCCATGAACTGGGAGACCACGGATGCGAAGAATGGCTATCCTCCTGGCATTGTCACTCTCTGGATGCGCAATAAATTGACGGGTAAAAAATCTGTGGCATCTCTTCGGACCAATCACAGTTACGTGGCCAAAAATTACAGAGATCCCCTCATCCGGGGTTTGAGACTGACTTAACAGTTGACCACAGTTTGCCTACAGCGGTACCTAAGTTTCATTGCTTCAAGTGTTCCAGTGGCTAATACCGTTTATGTTCTTTGACTAAACTAAATTTCCCATGAACATTCCATTAAGGAACAGGGGTTACTTATCTCATATCAATGAGCGCAGTCCGATTAAAGTTTGATCTCAATGATAAAGGGCCTCCTTCTTTATGCCAAGTCCGAACGGGGTTCCGCATAGCGACACCACTTGGAAGAGCAGTTTTAACATGACAGGATACCTTAAAAATGTAGCCAGCATTAATAAGGGGATAGCCACCGCTGCAAATTTTTTGGATGTTCATGCCATGATTTGAACCCAGGCGTTCGGTGTCATAGGCGGACATGCTTACCTCTGCGCCTAACGGTGCCCTAGATGTTCTTTGACTACCCTGTTTATTTTAAATTCGCTGATTCTGGGGCTAATGGGGTTCATTAAACGAATTGCATCACGGTCATATGCGAGTACCACTGCCTGTGCCGGGAAATTAGGCTGCACTTGGGGTATTCGACCTGATGGTATAAAGCGAGCGGTTGCTGCTTTAATGATGTCTCGGAATTTCCTCTCTGACACACCATTTAAGGGGTGTGTCAGTTCACCGAAGCGACGATTGGGTACTCTCTGAAGCGCAAAGGTCCACAGGGCTTCTTCTGATTGATAAACGTCCGGCTTTTAGAGGTTATTAAGTCGAGTGGTAGATCGATGATGATTTATTTTGGGAAGGCAGTCTGATTTCAAAGACAAGACGGCTTGCCAGAACACATCAGGTGATCAGGAGATGCAAAGGAAATATCTGGCGAGTTGCTGCATTTCCTCGTTATCTCATTGGAGGCATCCTCATTCACTGAGCCAAACGTAGAGCTCTTCAATCTGCTTTGACAAAACTATGCGGTGTCCAATTTTACTCTCTGAAGCCGACCCAATCGGCCTTCTTCTGATTGATAAACGTCCGGCATTCAAAGGCTATAAAGTTGGGTTGTCGTTCGGTGGTGAATGAGTTTTATTGGGGAGGTGATCTGAAGCCCAAATAAGGGACGATTTGCCAGGCTATGTCACTCAGGAGATGCAAAGGAAATATCTGGCGAGATGTTGCACCTGCTCGTAACCCTAGTGGGGGCACTTTTCATTTACCGTGCAGAACATGGAGCGCTTTAATTTGCTTTGCCAAAGCTATGGCTCCGCTGTATTTTATTACATATCGGTGGGCAATTTTACTCTCCGAAGCCGACCCAATCGGCCTTCTTCTGATTGATAAACCTACGGCTTTTAGAGGTTATGAAGTCGGTTGGTTGGTCAATGGTGAGTGTTATGGGGAGATGGTCTCAATCCCAAGGAAATGATGTCTTGCTAGGATACCTCACTCGGGAGATCAGGCAATGCAATGGAAATGTCTGGCAAGCATCCCAATTCACCATGCAGAGTGAGGAGCCCTTCAATCTGCTCTACCAGAGCTATGCCCCCGCTGTATTGGATTACATATCGGTGATCAATTTTTTCCATATTCACAAAGTCGGTGAGATGATTTTTGAG